>NC_133334.1:283725302-283935736 GCF_042186555.1 Aquarana catesbeiana | reverse complement strand
TAACTCCCTACCCCAATCTCCTACTCGATCCCTGAATACCCTCCTCTTCAGAGAAGCCTACCCTGCCCCCACCTAACTACTCTTCATTTCTCCATCAGTCCATCCCCCACAGTTGTTACCTTTTGTATCTCTTGACCCTCCCTTCTAGATTGTAAGCTCTCCGGATCAGGGCTCTCTGATTCCTCCTGTATTGAATTGTATTATAACTAATAATAATAAAAATAATAATAATAATAATATACAAATCCTGTATAATAATAATAATAATAATAATAATAATAATAATAATAATAATAATAATATATAAACCCTGTATTATAATAATAATAATAATAATAATAATAATAATAATAATAATATACAAATCCTGTATAATAATAATAATAATAATAATAATATATAAATCCTGTATAATAATAATAATAATAATAATAATAATAATAATATATAAACCCTGTATAATAATAATAATAATAATAATAATAATAATAATAATAATAATAATAATAATAATATATAAATCCTGTATAATAATAATAATAATAATAATACTGAATGAATATTACAGATGGAATATTGGAGGTGGAGAATTTTTACCCCGGAAGGTTCTTTAGGACTTTTATTTATTCCTCTCTTTAGTCTCTCTTTTTATTTTATGAATTTTCTGTTTGTAAAATTAAAAATTCTAATAAACATATTTGGGGAAGAAACAAGAGAAACAGATTTTGTGATGGATGTGATGTGAGGTTGGATTTCTCTGCAGGGATAATAATTGATGATTATAATATAAATGATATAATAGGAAGATTTCTCCTCTATAGACAGGCGCAGTATAATAATCTCTGCGGTGTTGGCGCCACCTGCCGGTGAAGTCCGCGGGCTGCTGGTGCGTTGCTGCGGATAGTTCTGTGTAGACTGTGTAGTTCTGTGTAGCTACAGCGCCACCTGCTGGTATAAATTGATTACTGCCCGTGACCGGCTGCAGCAGGCTCGGTGTACGGTGGTGTATTGGCGCCACCTGCTGGTGAAATATGAGTACTGCACATCGGTTGCAGTTGGTTCACTTCCGGGTGAGGATCATGGCGAAGGTGGAGAAGGAGCAGAAATATGACAGACAGCTCAGGTATGGGGAGCAGGAGGGGGAGGGGGAGGGGGTACTGACTGTACTGAAGGGGGATGGGTGTACTGGGGTCTCATCACCATCTGTATTCTATAATGAATGGTCTGCAGAGGAGGACAATGGTCTGCAGAGATCATCTGATGGAGGACAATGGTCTGCAGGGATCATCTGATGGAGGACAATGGTCTCCAGAGATCATCTGATGGAGGACAATGGTCTGCAGGGATCATCTGATGGAGGACAGTGGTCTCCAGAGATCATCTGATGGAGGACAATGGTCTCCAGAGATCATCTGATGGAGGACAATGGTCTCCAGAGATCATCTGATGGAGGACAGTGGTCTGCAGAGATCATCTGATGGAGGACAATGGTCTCCCGAGATCATCTGATGGAGGACAATGGTCTCCCAAGATCATCTGATGGAGGACAGTGGTCTCCCGAGATCATCTGATGGAGGACAATGGTCTCCCAAGATCATCTGATGGAGGACAATGGTCTCCCAAGATCATCTGATGGAGGACAATGGTCTCCCGAGATCATCTGATGGAGGACAATGGTCTCCCGAGATCATCTGATGGAGGACAGTGGTCTCCCGAGATCATCTGATGGAGGACAGTGGTCTCCCGAGATCATCTGATGGAGGACGAGGGTCCGCAGAGATCATCTGATGGAGGACAGTGGTCTCCCGAGATCATCTGATGGAGGACAGTGGTCTCCCGAGATCATCTGATGGAGGACAATGGTCTCCCGAGATCATCTGATGGAGGACAGTGGTCTCCCGAGATCATCTGATGGAGGACAGTGGTCTCCCGAGATCATCTGATGGAGGACGAGGGTCCGCAGAGATCATCTGATGGAGGACAGTGGTCTCCCGAGATCATCTGATGGAGGACAATGGTCTCCAGAGATTATCTGATGGAGGACGAGGGTCTCCAGAGATTATCTGATGGAGGACGAGGGTCCGCAGAGATTATCTGATGGAGGACGAGGGTCCGCAGAGATCATCTGATGGAGGACGAGGGTCCGCAGAGATCATCTGATGGAGGACGAGGGTCCGCAGAGATCATCTGATGGAGGACGAGGGTCCGCAGAGATCATCTGATGGAGCACGAGGGTCTGGAGTCTCTCTGATCTCCTCTGATGGAGGACTGGCATTCCTCTTCAAATGTCTTTTATGCAGGGGACCTATTATCCTCTTATTGTAGTTTTGTATTGGAAAAGGAGGTGTTTTGGGAATAAGAACTGTCTGTGATCCAGTTCTGCTGTTACCTCCAGGTTTATGTGTCTCTGTATCCGGAGCATCTGTACATCTGCAGTTCTCATCCTCGCTGTGCTCTGTATTTGTATATCATTAGAGAAGAATGAATCATAGAACTCTCAGATGTTTACAACAACCAATCAGATGTCAGCATTCACTTTCCACATGACAGTGCGATCATTGCTGCAGTGGGGCGGGGTCAGCGCCTCCCGTCAGCCATGTTTTAGTGTTTATAATGTACTCCGTCACCATAGTCATGTGACCAATGAGCTCCATTTCTTTTTCAGGTTATGGGGTGACCACGGACAGGAAGCTCTGGAATCGGCTCACGTTTGTCTTATAAATGCCACGGCAACCGGCACCGAGATTCTCAAAAACTTAGTGCTGCCGGGTGAGTAAATCAATGTGGATGACCTCTGATTCCTGGGATCACAGACAACTGACATTTATACTGATAAGACACTCCGCATCACAGACAACTGACATTTATACTGATAGGACACCCCGCATCACAGACAACTGACATTTATACTGATAGGACACTCCGCATCACAGACAACTGACATTTATACTGATAGGACACTCCGCATCACAGACAACTGACATTTATACTGATAGGACACTCCGCATCACAGACAACTGACATTTATACTGATAGGACACTCCGCATCACAGACAACTGACATTTATACTGATAGGACACTCCGCATCACAGACAACTGACATTTATACTGATAGGACACTCCGCATCACAGACAACTGACATTTATACTGATAGGACACTCCGCATCACAGACAACTGACATTTATACTGATAGGACACTCCGCATCACAGACAACTGACATTTATACTGATAGGACACTCCGCATCACAGACAACTGACATTTATACTGTATAAGGAGTGCTATGGCGGGATCACCGTCTATTATTTCATATAGAAAGTTACAGATGTAAAACTATAAAACAATCTTCTCATGAAGATTATCTGAGATTTCAGTGATTTGGGTTCTCCTGTAAACTGATCAGCACTAACACTGCCCGAGATTCCTGAGTTTTATCATCCAATAGAATTCCAGTGCCCAGGATTTTGAGATTCTGAATATTGTTGAATCTGTGTGCCAATATTTTGTGACCCCCCCCCCCCCAAATGTCAGTCTTCCTCTGATTCCTGGGATCTCTGATGTCAGTCTTCCTCTGATTCCTGGGATCTCTGATGTCAGTCTTCCTCTGATTCCTGGGATCTCTGATGTCAGTCTTCCTCTGATTCCTGGAGTCTCTGATGTCAGTCTTCCTCTGATTCCTGGGATCTCTGATGTCAGTGTTCCTCTGATTCCTGGGATCTCTGATGTCATTGTTCCTCTGATTCCTGGAGTCTCTGATGTCAGTCTTCCTCTGATTCCTGGGATCTCTGATGTCAGTGTTCCTCTGATTCCTGGGATCTCTGATGTCAGTCTTCCTCTGATTCCTGGGATCTCTGATGTCAGTCTTCCTCTGATTCCTGGGATCTCTGATGTCAGTCTTCCTCTGATTCCTGGAGTCTCTGATGTCAGTCTTCCTCTGATTCCTGGGATCTCTGATGTCAGTGTTCCTCTGATTCCTGGGATCTCTGATGTCAGTCTTCCTCTGATTCCTGGGATCTCTGATGTCAGTCTTCCTCTGATTCCTGGGATCTCTGATGTCATTGTTCCTCTGATTCCTGGAGTCTCTGATGTCAGTCTTCTTCTGATTCCTGGGATCTCTGATGTCAGTCTTCCTCTGATTCCTGGGATCTCTGATGTCAGTCTTCCTCTGATTCCTGGGATCTCCGATGTCAGTCTTCTTCTGATTCCTGGGATCTCCGATGTCAGTCTTCCTCTGATTTCTGATGTCAGTCTTCCTCTGATTCCTGGGATCTCTGATGTCAGTCTTCCTCTGATTCCTGGGATCTCTGATGTCAGTCTTCCTCTGATTCCTGGGATCTCTGATGTCAGTCTTCCTCTGATTCCTGGGATCTCCGATGTCAGTCTTCTTCTGATTCCTGGGATCTCCGATGTCAGTCTTCCTCTGATTTCTGATGTCAGTCTTCCTCTGATTCCTCGGATTTCTGATGTCAGTCTTCCTCTGATTTCTGATGTCAGTCTTCCTCTGATTCCTGGGATCTCCGATGTCAGTCTTCCTCTGATTTCTGATGTCAGTCTTCCTCTGATTCCTGGGATCTCTGATGTCAGTCTTCCTCTGATTCCTGGGATCTCTGACGTCAGTCTTCTTCTGATTCCTGGGATCTCTGATGTCAGTCTTCTTCTGATTCCTGGGATCTCTGATGTCAGTCTTCCTCTGATTCCTGGGATCTCTGATGTCAGTCTTCTTCTGATTCCTGGGATTTCTGATGTCAGTCTTCCTCTGATTCCTGGGATCTGGAGTTCAGTGATGTGAAGGAGACGCCTGGTAAATATTTTGTAGAATTGGTAATTTTGTGTCTAATTGGCTGTCAGACTGTGACGTGTAATTGGCGGGATAATCGCATGACTGTGACGTGTAATTGGCGGGATAATCGCATGACTGTGACGTGTAATTGGCGGGATAATCGTATGACTGTGACGTGTCATTGGTGGGATAATCGTATGACTGTGACGTGTCATTGGTGGGATAATCGTATGACTGTGACGTGTCATTGGTGGGATAATCGTATGACTGTGACGTGTCATTGGTGGGATAATCGTATGACTGTGACGTGTCATTGGTGGGATAATCGTATGACTGTGACGTGTCATTGGTGGGATAATCGTATGACTGTGACGTGTCATTGGTGGGATAATCGTATGACTGTGACGTGTCATTGGTGGGATAATCGTATGACTGTGATGTCACCTCCAGATGGATGACAATGACAGCCATGTATATGATGATAGAAGTGGCAGTTGGATGCGTGTGATTACCGTGTTCTGTGCCTATGTAGCGGCTCTTCTTATCACATAATGATGGAGGAATGTGACGATCGTTCAGGACAATCACTTGAATCTCATTGTATATATGTGAGTTGGATGATTGATGATCTTCATGTGATCTCTTGCAGGGATTGGATCCTTCACCATTGTGGACGGGAATGTGGTGAGAGGAGAAGATGTCGGGAACAAGTAAGTGATGTGAAGGAGAGATTTGTATCATAGGAAGTCATTTGATTGGAGAAGAAAATACTTTGTTTATTAGTGAATTGAACACAAGATGAAGAGAAGCTGAGCTGTAATAATTATTTCCCCGCAGACATCTGAGCTGCACCCCCCAATCACCCACTATAAGGTTTAACCCCTCGATTACACATTTATCTTGGTGTCCCCAATGTGTCTGATTGGATAGAGAATAATCCCCTCAGCCAATGATGAGACCTAGAAATCCATGCCCCCGATGTGCGGTACAAGGCCCCTCCTTCCTCCTGAATGTCTCTTCATTATATACAATGGAGGCTCAGGGGGGAGCTAGAGGTGCCGACCTTCTCCATTCTATCTGGAAGGACAATACCCGAGCAACATTCTCTGAGGTCGGTGTCTGTAGTTTCTTGAAGCTATCAATGCTCCCCGCTGAGACCACCGCCTGTGGAAGGGAATTCCACATCCTTGCCGCTCTTACAGTAAAGAACCCTCTATGTAGTTTAAGGTTAAACCTCTTTTCTTCTAATTTTAATGAGTGGCCACGTGTCTTGTTAAACTCCCTTCCGCAAAAAAGTTTTCTCCCTATTGTGGGGTCACCAGTCCGGTATTTGTATATTGTGGGGTCACCAGTCCGGTATTTGTATATTGTGGGGTCACCAGTCTGGTATTTATATATTGTGGGGTCACCAGTCCGGTATTTGTATATTGTGGGGTCACCAGTCCGGTATTTATATATTGTGGGGTCACCAGTCCGGTATTTATATATTGTGGGGTCACCAGTCCGGTATTTATATATTGTGGGGTCACCAGTCCGGTATTTATATATTGTGGGGTCACCAGTCCGGTATTTGTATATTGTGGGGTCACCAGTCCGGTATTTATATATTGGGGGGTCACCAGTCCGGTATTTATATATTGGGGGGTCACCAGTCCGGTATTTATATATTGGGGGGTCACCAGTCCGGTATTTATATATTGTGGGGTCACCAGTCCGGTATTTCTATATTGTGGGGTCACCAGTCCGGTATTTGTATATTGTGGGGTCACCAGTCCGGTATTTATACAATGAAATCATATCCCCTCTCAAGCGTCTCTTCTCCAGAGAGAATAAGTTCAGAGCTCACAACCTTTCCTCATAACTAAGATCCTCCAGACCCTTTATTAGCTTTGTTGCCCTTCTTTGTAGTCGCTCCATTTCCAGTACATCCTTCCTGAGGACTGGTGCCCAGAACTGGACAGCATACTCCAGGTGCGGCCGGACCAGAGTCTTGTAGAGCGGGAGAATTATCGTTTTATCTCTGGAGTTGATCCCCTTTTAATGCCAATATTCTGTTTGCCTTATTAGCAGCAGCTTGGCATTGCATGTCATTGCTGAGCCTATCATCTACTAGGACCCCCAGGTCCTTTTCCATCCTAGATCCCCCCAGAGGTTCTCCCCCCAGTCTATAGATTGCATTCAGATTTTTACCACCCAAATACATTATTTTACATTTTTCTACATTGAACCTCATTTGCCATGTAGTTGCCCCTCCCCCATTCATTTGTTCAGATCTTTTTGCAAGGTTTCCACATCCTGCGGAGAAGTTATTGCCCTGCTTAGCTTAGTATCGTCCACAAATACAGAGATTGAACTGTTTATCCCATCCTCCAGATCATTTATGAACAAATTAAATAGGATTGGTCCCAGCACAGAACCCTGGGGAACCCCACTACCCACCCCTGACCATTCTGAGTACTCCCCATTTATCACCACCCTCTGAACTCGCCCTTGTAGCCAGTTTTCAATCCATGTACTCACCCTATGGTCCATGCCAACGCACTTTATTCTGTACAGTAAACGTTTATGGGGAACTGTGTCAAATGCTTTTGTAAAATCCAGATACACCACGTCTACGGGCCTTCCTTTATCTAGATGGCAACTCACCTCCTCATAGAAGGTTAATAGATTGGTTTGGCAAGAAGGATTCTTCATGAATCCATGCTGATTACTGCTAATGATATCGTTCTTATTACTAAAATCTTGTATATAGTCCCTTATCATCCCCTCCAAGAGTTTACATACTATTGATGTTAGGCTGACTGGTCTGTAATTCCCAGGGATGTATTTTGGGCCCTTTTTAAATATTGGTGCTACATTGGCTTTTCTCCAATCAGCTGGTACCATTCCAGTCAGTAGACTGTCAGTAAAAATTAGGAACAACGGTCTGGCAATCACCTGACTGAGTTCCCTAAGTACCCTCGGGTGCAAGCCATCTGGTCCCGGTGATTTATTAATGTTAAATTTCTCAAGTCTAATTTTAATTCCGTCCTCTGATAACCATGGAGGTGCTTCCTGTGTTGTGTCATGAGGATAAACACTGCAGTTTTGGTTACTGAAGCCCCCCGATTCACTCGTGAAGACTGAGGAGAAGAATACATTCAATACCTTCGCCATCTCCCCATCCTTTGTAACCAGATGTCCTTCCTCATTCTTTATGGGGCCAATATGGTCTGTCCTCCCTTTTTTTTACTGTTTGTATACTTTTCTTTTTTTTGCTCTCCTCCACTACGTGTCTTTCATGTTCTGTCTTAGCCGCCCTAATTGGACCCTTACATTTCTGGAATGCTGATGATGATCCCTCAACCTTGTATTTTTTGAAGGCCTTCTCCTTTGCTTTTATATGCATTTTTACTTTGGAGTTAAGCCATCCAGGACTTTTGTTCGCTCTTTTAAATTTATTACCCAATGGGATACATTGGCTAATGCCCTTATTTAATATGCTCTTAAAGCAAACCCATCTCTCCTCCGTATTCTTTGTTTATAATATTTTATCCCAGTTTATATCTTCTAGCAAGGTTCGTAGTTTAGGGAAGTTGGCTCTTTTGACTCGTCACGTCTTCACTATTCTCCACAAAGGAAGGAACAATTCTGCTTTGTGTCATCAGATTTTAGTCAGAAATCACCATTATATGTAATGATTGCCGCAGACTTCCTCCGTATTGTGTGGCAGTGCAGATACATATTCAGTTATTGGAATTCATAACTCCTCCCCCCAGGTGACCTCTGTGGCCATGACGTTTCACTCCTCCTCCTGCGTAATGTACAAAAAAAGGAATGTGCAAAGGATGTAAAAAGAATAGAAACTGCGGTGGGTGGAGCCAGGAACTCTGGGTGGGTGGAGCCAGGAACTCTGGGTGGGTGGAGCCAGGAACTCTGGGTGGGTGGAGCCAGGAACTCTGGGTGGGTGGAGCTGGGAACTCAGTGGGTGGAGCCAGGAACTCTGGGTGGGTGGAGCTGGGAACTCAGTGCGTGGAGCTGGGAACTTGGGGTGGGTGGAGCCAGAAACCCTGGGTGGGTGGAGCCGGAAACCCTGGGTGGGTGCAGCCGTGAACTTGGAGTAGGTGGAGCCAGGAACCCTGGGTGGGTGGAGCCAGAAACCCTGGGTGGGTGGAGCCGGAAACCCTGGGTGGGTGCAGCCGTGAACTTGGGGTGGGTGGAGCCAGGAACTCAGGTGGGTGGAGCTGGGAACTTGGGGTGGGTGGAGCCAGGAACTCAGGTGGGTGGAGCTGGGAACTTGGGGTGGGTGGAGCCAGGAACTCGGGTGTGTCAGACAGAAGCTGATGGGAAAACTGTTTCTGATGGATTGACCATTTATGGAAATTGTAAAAGGAATGATTTTGTTTCTCTCCGTAGTTTCTTCCTCACCAGAAGTAATATCGGGAAGGTAAGTGGAAGTGACTTCGGATTTTTTGTGCCGGTGATTGCCGGGAAATATGAAGTAGAAGGAAAAGTTGCCTCTGGATTCCCTCCATACATTTCAGTATAATTCACAATATAAAGTGGGTGTAATCCCTCCATATCCCCAGTGTAGTGACCGGCTTCAGGTGACACACAGAGATGAGACAAATTCTCCTAAATAAGTTGTACCTGTTTATCTGCAGTCTTCCCTCTCTACATCCATGCAAGGTCCAGCATTTATACAGTGTGTCTGAGCTTTCAGAAAGCATGGGGTGGGGGGCTGAAATTACACTCTGCAAAGCTCCATAAGAGTTGATTGGAGGGAAGGGACACACCCCCTCCACACAGGAACAGAGGTGAGGCTGTCAATCACAGGCTGTGTGTTGGAGCTCCCTCCCCTGTCACCATTTATCTCTTGGTGTCAGGAAAACCCCTTTAGAAGAGTCTCATGCTGATATCAAAGGAAGGAGCAGCAGACAGAAATGACACTTAGTGCTCTGGACTGAGACAAGTACACACTATAGAGGGATGTGCTTTGTTCAGATTTCATGTCTGAGGTTTACAAACACTTTAAGCTTTTTCATGTGGTCACGCATAGGCTGCCGGTCACATGATCACCACAGAGCTCCGCCTCCTCAGAACTGAACTACACAGAGTGGTGACATCACCCGCGGCCTTCCATCCATCACTCCGTTGTCAGAGGGGGGAGGGGAGTTCACCCGCAGCGGCCTTCCATCCATCACTCTGTTGTCAGAGGGGGAGGGGAGTTCACCCGCAGCGGCCTTCCATCTAATACTCCGTTGTCAGAGGGGGAGGGGAGATCACCCGCAGCGGCCTTCCATCCATCACTCCGTTGTCAAAGGGGGGAGGGGATTTCACCCGCAGCGGCCTTCCATCCATCACTCCGTTGTCAGAGGGGGAGGGGATTTCACCCGCAGCGGCCTTCCATCCATCACTCCGTTGTCAGAGGGGGAGGGGATTTCACCCGCAGCGGCCTTCCATCCATCACTCCGTTGTCAGAGGGGGAGGGGAGTTCACCCGCAGCGGCCTTCCATCCATCACTCTGTTGTCAGAGGGGGAGGGGAGTTCACCCGCGGCCTTCCATCCATCACTCCGTTGTCAGAGGGGGAGGGGAGTTCACCCGCAGCGGCCTTCCATCCATCACTCTGTTGTCAGAGGGGGAGGGGAGTTCACCCGCGGCCTTCCATCCATCACTCTGTTGTCAGAGGGGGAGGGGAGTTCACCCGCAGCGGCCTTCCATCCATCACTCCGTTGTCAGAGGGGGAGGGGAGTTCACCCGCAGCGGCCTTCCATCCATCACTCCGTTGTCAGAGGGGGAGGGGAGTTCACCCGCAGCGGCCTTCCATCCATCACTCCGTTGTCAGAGGGGGAGGGGAGTTCACCCGCAGCGGCCTTCCATCCATCACTCCGTTGTCAGAGGGGGAGGGGAGTTCACCCGCAGCGGCCTTCCATCCATCACTCCGTTGTCAGAGGGGGAGGGGAGATCACCCGCAGCGGCCTTCCATCCATCACTCCGTTGTCAGAGGGGGAGGGGAGATCACCCGCAGCGGCCTTCCATCTATCACTCCGTTGTCAGAGGGGGAGGGGAGATCACCCGCAGCGGCCTTCCATCTATCACTCCGTTGTCAGAGGGGGAGGGGAGATCACCCGCAGCGGCCTTCCATCTATCACTCCGTTGTCAGAGGGGGAGGGGAGATCACCCGCAGCGGCCTTCCATCCATCACTCCGTTGTCAGAGGGGGAGGGGAGATCACCCGCAGCGGCCTTCCATCCATCACTCCGTTGTCAGAGGGGGAGGGGAGATCACCCGCGGCCTTCCATCTATCACTCCGTTGTCAGAGGGGGGAGGGGAGATCACCCGCAGCGGCCTTCCATCTATCACTCTGTTGTCAGAGGGGGAGGGGAGTTCACCCGCAGCGGCCTTCCATCTATCACTCCGTTGTCAGAGGGGGGAGGGGAGATCACCCGCAGCGGCCTTCCATCTATCACTCCGTTGTCAGAGGGGGGAGGGGAGATCACCCGCAGCGGCCTTCCATCTATCACTCTGTTGTCAGAGGGGGAGGGGAGATCACCCGCAGCGGCCTTCCATCTATCACTCCGTTGTCAGAGGGGGAGGGGAGATCACCCGCAGCGGCCTTCCATCCATCACTCTGTTGTCAGAGGGGGAGGGGAGTTCACCCGCGGCCTTCCATCCATCACTCCGTTGTCAGAGGGGGAGGGGAGTTCACCCGCAGCGGCCGCACATTCACACCAAAAATAGGGATTTGCATTGAAAACTCGGAGGAATGGGGATTTAGAGGAGGATTTATGCCGGAGTCTATCTGGGGCAATAATGGGGAGGCGGCATATAGTGGCCCCGCCCTCTACTTTATCGTACGTTTGTCACATGGTGCTGATTGCTGTATCAGGTTTGCAGCTACATGAGATTTCTGGTGGTTGTGATTGGAGGATGTCGGCATTCATTCACACTGAGCAGCCCGGCGGTGGCCAATGGATGTCTTGGTGGGAGGAGTCTGACTATCTCCTCAATCATCCAATCCTTATCCCTTCACATAGAATACTATCAGGTCATTGGTGGGTTTATGTGACCTGCAGATGACCTCCTTCTGACCCGTCTTTGACCTGATAGGCTGCTTTAAGTTGTTGTGACAACCAATCATGTGAGACTTTTATCTGATTTTTCCCGTTTTATTATCAGAGTCGGGCTGAGACCGCCATGGAGCTGCTGCAGGAGTTGAATGAAGACGTGACGGGGAACTTCGTGTCTCAGGTTTGTACCGGATCTGTCAGTGAACGGCGCCGGTTGTAGGCCACGCCCCTATATGGTAATAGATAGATTCACCCCCTATTCAGGCGTCCCGCCCCTTTCTAATAGGCTTCCGAATGGGGTGGGCACAGGGTGCAGAGCATTGCACCTGGGAAAGCAAATGAATATTCTCTTTTCTAACACTGAATCGCCTCTCCGCCAATCAGGAAGTGCGGATCTGTTACCCGTTTCCCAATTGGCTAAAAGGTCAGGGGATCCTATTGGACGTCTAGGAGGAGGGGAGAAGTTGCTGCTGTGATCTCAGGGGAGATGCCCGCCATAACCTGTCCCCCTGCATGATGTGCCCTCTGTTCCCCGCCACCGATGGGGTAAGTTGGGGGGGGGGGGGGTTGTTCCCCCCCCGGCCTTCGCTGGCCAGTTGTATGGAGAACACACAGAGCTCACACTGGACCTGGAGTGCAATCAGCACTAGTAATCTGGTACTTGGAAAACGTGGACACCGGCTCTTCCCCCTCCCTGGTCATTCCTTTTGTTGACCCCCCCCCCTCCCCCCATAGTGAGATGAGGAGCCTGTGTGATTATCTCCTGAGTGAAGCTTGTATTCCATAGGAGGATGTCTGATCTGAGCTCCCCCAATAATGACTATTACAAGGTTGGGACGGAGTCTTCCTGTAGGTAGGTTGGTAGGTAGGTAGGTTGGTTGGTAGGTTGGTAGGTAGGTTGGTAGGTTGGTAGGTAGGTTGGTAGGTAGGTAGGTAGGTTGGTAAGTTGGTAGGTAGGTTGGTTGGTAGGTTGGTTGGTAGGTTGGTAGGTAGGTTGGTAGGTTGGTTGGTAGGTAGGTTGGTAGGTAGGTTGGTAGGTAGGTAGGTTGGTAAGTTGGTAGGTAGGTAGGTTGGTAGGTTGGTTGGTAGGTAGGTTGGTAGGTAGGTTGGTAGGTAGGTTGGTAGGTAGGTAGGTTGATAGATTGGTAGGTTGGTTGGTAGGTAGGTAGGTAGGTAGGTTGGTTGGTAGGTAGGTTGGTAGGTAGGTTGGTAGGTAGGTTGGTAGGTAGGTTAGTAGGTAGGTTGGTTGGTAGGTTGGTTGGTAGGTTGGTTGGTTGGTTGGTAGGTAGGTTGATAGGTAGGTTGGTAGGTTGGTAGGTAGGTTAGTAGGTAGGTTGGTTGGTAGGTTGGTTGGTAGGTTGGTTGGAAGGTTGGTAGGTAGGTTGGTTGGTAAGTTGGTAGGTAGGTTGGTTGGTAGGTAGGTTGATAGGTAGGTTGGTAGGTAGGTTGGTAGGTAGGTAGGTTGGTAGGTAGGTTGGTAGGTAGGTTGGTAGGTAGGTTGGTAGGTAGGTTGGTAGGTAGGTTGGTTGGTAGGTTGGTAGGTAGGTTGGTAGGTAGGTTGGTAGGTAGGTTGGTTGGTAGGTAGGTAGGTTGATAGGTTGGTAGGTAGGTTGGTAGGTAGGTTAGTAGGTAGGTTGGTAGGTTGATTGGTTGGTAGGTAGGTTGGTTGGTAGGTAGGTAGGTTGATAGGTTGGTAGGTAGGTTGATAGGTTGGTAGGTAGGTTAGTAGGTAGGTTGGTAGGTAGGTTAGTAGGTAGGTTGGTAGGTTGGTAGGTAGGTTGGTAGGTAGGTTGGTAGGTAGGTTGGTAGGTAGGTAGGTTGGTTGGTAGGTTGGTTGGTTGGTAGGTAGGTAGGTAAGTTGGTAGGTTGGTAGGTAGGTAGGTAAGTTGGTAGGTTGGTAGGTAGGTTGGTAGGTAGGTAGGTTGGTTGGTAGGTAGGTTGATAGGTAGGTTGGTTGGTAGGTAGGTTGATAGGTAGGTTGGTTGGTAGGTAGGTTGATAGGTAGGTAGGTTGGTAGGTGGGTAGGTTGGTAGGTTGGTTGGTAGGTTGGTAGGTAGATTGGTAGGTAGATTGGTAGGTAGGTTAGTAGGTAGGTTGGTAGGTAGGTTGGTAGGTAGATTGGTAGGTAGGTTGGTAGGTAGGTTGGTAGGTTGATTGGTAGGTAGGTTGGTAGGTAGGTTGGTAGGTAGGTTGGTAGGTTGGTAGGTAGATTGGTAGGTAGGTTAGTAGGTAGGTTGGTAGGTTGGTTGGTTGGTAGGTAGGTAGGTTGGTAGGTAGGTAGATTGGTAGGTAGGTTGGTTGGTTGGTAGGTTGGTAGGTAGATTGGTAGGTAGGTTGGTAGGTTGGTAGGTAGATTGGTAGGTAGGTTGGTAGGTAGGTAGGTAAGTTGGTAGGTTGGTAGGTAGGTTGGTTGGTAGGTAGGTTGGTAGGTAGGTTGGTAGGTTGGTTGGTAGGTAGGTTGGTAAGTTGGTAGGTTGGTAGGTAGATTGGTAGGTTGGTTGGTAGGTAGGTTGGTAAGTTGGTAGGTTGGTAGGTAGATTGGTAGGTAGGTTAGTAGGTAGGTTGGTAGGTTGGTAGGTAGGTAGGTAGGTAAGTTGGTAGGTTGGTAGGTAGGTTGGTAGGTTGGTAGGTAGGTTGGTAGGTTGGTAGGTAGGTTGGTTGGTTGGTAGGTAGGTTGGTAGGTAGATTGGTTGGTAGGTAGGTAGGTAGGTAAGTTGGTTGGAGTAACACTGAATTATAGGCAGATGTGAAATCCATATAAAAGCTTCTCTGTAAGCCGTGGAAGTTCCGGAGTTGGACCCGCCTCCTGCAGGCTCTGTATGGCTGGAAGTGAGAGATCAGTCAGTTCCTGTGCTGACAAGGAGCATGCTGATTGGAGGAGAGGACAGGGAGATGAGCTCATCACTCTGCTGATTTCACGTCACAGGCTGGGGAGGGTCCAGGACAACCTGGGCTCAGAGGAAGTGGGTTGAATGATGCTGGCCAATCAGACTGAGGACATAAAAACGTTTTGCATTGGATATCTTTGTATTGATAGTGAATATTGCAGGAAAAGCCGGTTTCCTTCTGACCAATGACGTCGTCTTTTGTTTTTTAGCATCCAGAACAACTTCTAGACACGGATCCGTCTTTCTTCAACAAATTTACTTTAGTGATCGCCACTCAGTTACCGGAGAGGTAAGTCTGTGATCTCAGCAATTAGAAACAGGCGATCACTTACCGCCGGGGTCAGGTAAAGGGGCCCCCAACCCCCCCATATAGTCACATGGCCAGCGCTCCCCCCATCACTGCTTCAGTAATACCCAATTATTGGGGGAGCTTGGGACCTCCCCCATGTGATAGCACTCGGGTATAGCGGCCAATCACCAGGCCCACATGCTGTCACATGTCAGAGAGGGTGACGTCACCCCTCCCCCCCACTACCTGACATGGGGGTGTCTGGGGGGGGATCTTTACATGGACATGAATGAGCAAGTGCACTGCAATCCATATCACCCAATCAGAAATCATCTTCTATTAACCTGACTGCACTAAACTACCACAAGTGCGCTCTGATTGGCTGCTGGGTAATTGGGGTGAGGTTACATATAGTTACATAGTTACATAGTAGGTGAGGTTGAAAAAAGACACAAGTCCATCAAATCCAACCTATGTGTGTGATTATGTGTCAGTATTACATTACATATCCCTGTATATTGCGGTCATTCAGGTGATTATCTAATAGTTTCTTGAAGCTATCAATGCTCCCCGCTGAGACCACCGCCTGTGGAAGGGAATTCCACATCCTTGCCGCTCTTACAGTAAAGAACCCTCTACGTAGTTTAAGGTTAAACCTCTTTTCTTCTAATTTTAATGAGTGGCCACGAGTCTTGTTAAACTCTCTTCTGTGAAAAAGTTTTCTCCCTATTGTGGGGTCACCAGTCCGGTATTTATATATTGTGGGGTCACCAGTCCGGTATTTATATATTGTGGGGTCACCAGTCCGGTATTTGTATATTGTGGGGTCACCAGTCTGGTATTTGTATATTGTGGGGTCACCAGTCCGGTATTTATATATTGTGGGGTCACCAGTCCGGTATTTATATATTGTGGGGTCACCAGTCCGGTATTTATACAATGAAATCATATCCCCTCTCAAGCGTCTCTTCTCCAGAGAGAATAAGTTCAGAGCTCACAACCTTTCCTCATAACTAAGATCCTCCAGACCCTTTATTAGCTTTGTTGCCCTTCTTTGTACTCGCTCCATTTCCAGTACATCCTTCCTGAGGACTGGTGCCCAGAACTGGACAGCATACTCCAGGTGCGGCCGGACCAGAGTCTTGTAGAGCGGGAGAATTATCGTTTTATCTCTGGAGTTGATCCCCCTTTTTAATGCCAATATTCTGTTTGCTTTATTAGCAGCAGCTTGGCATTGCATGTCATTGCTGAGCCTATCATCCACTAGGACCCCCAGGTCCTTTTCCATCCTAGATTCCCCCAGAAGTTCTCCCCCCAGTGTATAGATTGCATTCATATTTTTGACACCCAAATGCATTATTTTACATTTTTCTACATTGAACCTCATTTGCCATGTAGTCGCCCCTCCCCCATTAATTTGTTCAGGTCTTTTTGCAAGATTTCCACATCCTGCGGAGAAGGAGAGGTTGACCTCTGACCTCTGTGTATACGGAGAGGGATTCATATCTCTCCACCTCTTCCTTCCAGCACATTGCTGAGTCTGGCCGAGACGCTGTGGAACGCCAATATCCCGCTTCTGGTCTGCCGAGCGTACGGATTTGTGGGATATATGAGAGTTATTGTTAAAGAGCATACCGGTGAGTAAAAACCAATGCAGACTGCATGGAGGGTGATATATAGAGACTACATGGAGGGTGATATATAGAGACTGCATGGAGGGTGATATATGGAGACTGCATGGAGGGTGATATGGAGACTGCATGGAGGGTGATATATAGAGACTACATGGAGGGTGATATATAGAGACTGCATGGAGGGTGATATATAGAGACTACATGGAGGGTGATATATAGAGACTACATGGAGGTGATATATAGAGACTACATGGAGGGTGATGTGGAGACTACATGGAGGGTGATATATGGAGACTACATGGAGGGTGATATATAGAGACTACATGGAGGGTGATATATAGAGACTACATGGAGGGTGATATATAGAGACTACATGGAGGGTGATATATAGAGACTACATGGAGGGTGATATATAGAGACTACATGGAGGGTGATATATAGAGACTACATGGAGGGTGATATATAGAGACTACATGGAGGGTGATATATAGAGACTACATGGAGGGTGATGTGGAGACTACATGGAGGGTGATATATAGAGACTACATGGAGGGTGATGTGGAGACTACATGGAGGGTGATATATAGAGACTACATGGAGGGTGATATATAGAGACTACATGGAGGGTGATATATAGAGACTACATGGAGGGTGATATATAGAGACTACATGGAGGGTGATATATAGAGACTACATGGAGGGTGATATATGGAGACTACATGGAGGGTGATATATAGAGACTACATGGAGGGTGATATATAGAGACTACATGGAGGGTGATATATAGAGACTACATGGAGGGTGATGTAGAGACTACATGGAGGGTGATGTAGAGACTACATGGAGGGTGATGTGGAGACTGCATGGAGGGTGATGTGGAGACTGCATGGAGGGTGATATATAGAGACTACATGGAGGGTGATATATAGAGACTACATGGAGGGTGATATATAGAGACTGCATGGAGGGTGATATAGAGACTACATGGAGGGTGATATATAGAGACTACATGGAGGGTGATATATAGAGACTACATGGAGGGTGATGTAGAGACTACATGGAGGGTGATATATAGAGACTACATGGAGGGTGATATATAGAGACTGCATGGAGGGTGATATAGAGACTACATGGAGGGTGATATATAGAGACTACATGGAGGGTGATATATAGAGACTACATGGAGGGTGATGTGGAGACTACATGGAGGGTGATATATAGAGACTTCATGGAGGGTGATATATAGAGACTACATGGAGGGTGATATATAGAGACTACATGGAGGGTGATGTAGAGACTACATGGAGGGTGATGTAGAGACTACATGGAGGGTGATGTGGAGACTGCATGGAGGGTGATGTGGAGACTGCATGGAGGGTGATATATAGAGACTACATGGAGGGTGATATATAGAGACTACATGGAGGGTGATATATAGAGACTGCATGGAGGGTGATATAGAGACTACATGGAGGGTGATATATAGAGACTACATGGAGGGTGATATATAGAGACTACATGGAGGGTGATGTAGAGACTACATGGAGGGTGATATATAGAGACTACATGGAGGGTGATGTGGAGACTACATGGAGGGTGATATATAGAGACTACATGGAGGGTGATATATAGAGACTACATGGAGGGTGATATATAGAGACTACATGGAGGGTGATGTGGAGACTACATGGAGGGTGATATATAGAGACTACATGGAGGGTGATATATAGAGACTGCATGGAGGGTGATATAGAGACTACATGGAGGGTGATATATAGAGACTACATGGAGGGTGATATATAGAGACTACATGGAGGGTGATATATAGAGACTACATGGAGGGTGATATATAGAGACTACATGGAGGGTGATATATAGAGACTACATGGAGGGTGATATATAGAGACTACATGGAGGGTGATATATAGAGACTACATGGAGGGTGATATATAGAGACTACATGGAGGGTGATATATAGAGACTACATGGAGGGTGATATATAGAGACTACATGGAGGGTGATATATAGAGACTACATGGAGGGTGATATATAGAGACTACATGGAGGGTGATATATAGAGACTACATGGAGGGTGATATATAGAGACTACATGGATGGTGATATATAGAGACTACATGGAGGGTGATATATAGAGACTACATGGAGGGTGATATATAGAGACTACATGGAGGGTGATATATAGAGACTACATGGAGGGTGATATATAGAGACTACATGGAGGGTGATGTGGAGACTACATGGAGGGTGATATATAGAGACTACATGGAGGGTGATGTAGAGACTACACGGAGGGTGATATATAGAGACTACATGGAGGGTGATATATAGAGACTACATGGAGGGTGATGTGGAGACTACATGGAGGGTGATATATAGAGACTACATGGAGGGAGATATAGAGACTACATGGAGGGTGATATATAGAGACTACATGGAGGGTGATATATAGAGACTACATGGAGGGTGATGTGGAGACTACATGGAGGGTGATATATAGAGACTACATGGAGGGTGATATATAGAGACTACATGGAGGGTGATATATAGAGACTACATGGAGGGTGATATATAGAGACTACATGGAGGGTGATGTGGAGACTACATGGAGGGTGATATATAGAGACTACATGGAGGGTGATATATAGAGACTACATGGAGGGTGATATATAGAAACTACATGGAGGGTGATGTGGAGACTACATGGAGGGTGATATATAGAGACTACATGGAGGGAGATATAGAGACTACATGGAGGGTGATATATAGAGACTACATGGAGGGTGATATATAGAGACTACATGGAGGGTGATATATAGAGACTACATGGAGGGTGATATATAGAGACTACATGGAGGGTGATATATAGAGACTACATGGAGGGTGATGTGGAGACTACATGGAGGGTGATATATAGAGACTACATGGAGGGTGATATATAGAGACTACATGGAGGGTGATGTGGAGACTACATGGAGGGTGATGTAGAGACTACATGGAGGGTGATATATAGAGACTACATGGAGGGTGATGTGGAGACTACATGGAGGGTGATATATAGAGACTACATGGAGGGTGATATATAGAGACTACATGGAGGGTGATATATAGAGACTACATGGAGGGTGATATATAGAGACTACATGGAGGGTGATGTGGAGACTACATGGAGGGTGATATATAGAGACTACATGGAGGGTGATGTGGAGACTACATGGAGGGTGATATATAGAGACTACATGGAGGGCGATGTGGAGACTACATGGAGGGTGATATATAGAGACTACATGGAGGGTGATATATAGAGACTACATGGAGGGTGATATATAGAGACTACATGGAGGGTGATATATAGAGACTACATGGAGGGTGATGTGGAGACTACATGGAGGGTGATATATAGAGACTACATGGAGGGTGATGTGGAGACTACATGGAGGGTGATATATAGAGACTACATGGAGGGTGATGTGGAGACTACATGGAGGGTGATATATAGAGACTACATGGAGGGTGATGTGGAGACTACATGGAGGGTGATATATAGAGACTACATGGAGGGCGATGTGGAGACTACATGGAGGGTGATATATAGAGACTACATGGAGGGTGATATATAGAGACTACATGGAGGGTGATATATAGAGACTACATGGAGGGTGATATATAGAGACTACATGGAGGGTGATATATAGAGACTGCATGGAGGGTGATATATAGAGACTGCATGGAGGGTGATATATAGAGACTGCATGGAGGGTGATATATAGAGACTGCATGGAGGGTGATGTGGAGACTACATGGAGGGTGATATATAGAGACTACATGGAGGGTGATATATAGAGACTGCATGGAGGGTGATATATAGAGACTACATGGAGGGTGATATATAGAGACTACATGGAGGGTGATATATAGAGACTACATGGAGGGTGATATATAGAGACTACATGGGGGGTGATATATAGAGACTGCATGGAGGGTGATGTAGAGACTACATGGAGGGTGATGTAGAGACTACATGGGGGGTGATATATAGAGACTGCATGGAGGGTGATGTAGAGACTACATGGAGGGTGATGTAGAGACTACATGGAGGGTGATGTAGAGACTACATGGAGGGTGATGTAGAGACTACATGGAGGGTGATATGGAGACTACAAGGAGGGTGATGTAGAGACTACATGGAGGGTGATATGGAGACTACATGGAGGGTGATATAGAGACTACATGGAGGGTGATGTAGAGACTACATGGAGGGTGATATATAGAGACTACATGGAGGGTGATATATAGAGACTACATGGAGGGTGATATATAGAGACTACATGGAGGGTGATATATAGAGACTACATGGAGGGTGATGTAGAGACTACATGGAGGGTGATGTAGAGACTACATGGAGGGTGATGTAGAGACTACATGGAGGGTGATGTAGAGACTACATGGAGGGTGATGTAGAGACTACATGGAGGGTGATGTAGAGACTACATGGAGGGTGATATATAGAGACTACATGGAGGGTGATGTAGAGACTACATGGAGGGTGATATATAGAGACTACATGGAGGGTGATATATAGAGACTACATGGAGGGTGATATATAGAAACTACATGGAGGGTGATGTGGAGACTACATGGAGGGTGATATATAGAGACTACATGGAGGGTGATATATAGAGACTACATGGAGGGTGATATATAGAGACTACATGGAGGGTGATATATAGAGACTACATGGAGGGTGATATATAGAGACTACATGGAGGGTGATATATAGAGACTACATGGAGGGTGATATATAGAGACTACTTGGAGGGTGATATATAGAGACTACATGGAGGGTGATATATAGAGACTACATGGAGGGTGATATATAGAGACTACATGGAGGGTGATATATGGAGACTACATGGAGGGTGATATATAGAGACTACATGGAGGGTGATATATATAGAGACTACATGGAGGGTGATATATAGAGACTACATGGAGGGTGATGTGGAGACTGCATGGAGGGTGATATATAGAGACTACATGGAGGGTGATATATAGAGACTACATGGAGGGTGATATATAGAGACTACATGGAGGGTGATATATAGAGACTACATGGAGGGTGATATATAGAGACTACATGGAGGGTGATATATAGAGACTACATGGAGGGTGATATATAGAGACTACATGGAGGGTGATGTGGAGACTACATGGAGGGTGATATATAGAGACTACATGGAGGGTGATGTGGAGACTACATGGAGGGTGATATATAGAGACTACATGGAGGGTGATGTGGAGACTACATGGAGGGTGATATATAGAGACTACATGGAGGGTGATATATAGAGACTACATGGAGGGTGATATATAGAGACTACATGGAGGGTGATATATAGAGACTACATGGAGGGTGATATATAGAGACTACATGGAGGGTGATGTGGAGACTACATGGAGGGTGATATATAGAGACTACATGGAGGGTGATATATAGAGACTACATGGAGGGTGATATATAGAGACTACATGGAGGGTGATGTGGAGACTACATGGAGGGTGATATATAGAGACTACATGGAGGGTGATGTAGAGACTACATGGAGGGTGATATATAGAGACTACATGGAGGGTGATATATAGAGACTACATGGAGGGTGATATATAGAGACTACATGGAGGGTGATGTAGAGACTACATGGAGGGTGATATATAGAGACTACATGGAGGGTGATATATAGAGACTACATGGAGGGTGATATAAAGAGACTACATGGAGGGTGATATATAGAGACTACATGGAGGGTGATATATAGAGACTGCATGGAGGGTGATATATAGAGACTGCATGGAGGGTGATATATAGAGACTGCATGGAGGGTGATATATAGAGACTGCATGGAGGGTGATATATAGAGACTACATGGAGGGTGATGTGGAGACTACATGGAGGGTGATATATAGAGACTGCATGGAGGGTGATATATAGAGACTGCATGGAGGGTGATATATAGAGACTACATGGAGGGTGATATATAGAGACTGCATGGAGGGTGATATATAGAGACTGCATGGAGGGTGATATATAGAGACTGCATGGAGGGTGATATATAGAGACTGCATGGAGGGTGATATATAGAGACTACATGGAGGTGATATATAGAGACTACATGGAGGGTGATGTGGAGACTACATGGAGGGTGATATATGGAGACTACATGGAGGGTGATATATAGAGACTACATGGAGGGTGATATATAGAGACTACATGGAGGGTGATATATAGAGACTACATGGAGGGTGATATATAGAGACTACATGGAGGGTGATATATAGAGACTACATGGAGGGTGATATATAGAGACTACATGGAGGGTGATATATAGAGACTACATGGAGGGTGATATATAGAGACTACATGGAGGGTGATATATAGAGACTACATGGAGGGTGATGTGGAGACTACATGGAGGGTGATATATAGAGACTACATGGAGGGTGATGTGGAGACTACATGGAGGGTGATATATATAGACTACATGGAGGGTGATATATAGAGACTACATGGAGGGTGATATATAGAGACTACATGGAGGGTGATATATAGAGACTACATGGAGGGTGATATATAGAGACTACATGGAGGGTGATATATAGAGACTACATGGAGGGTGATATATAGAGACTACATGGAGGGTGATATATGGAGACTACATGGAGGGTGATATATAGAGACTACATGGAGGGTGATATATAGAGACTACATGGAGGGTGATATATAGAGACTACATGGAGGGTGATGTAGAGACTACATGGAGGGTGATATATAGAGACTACATGGAGGGTGATGTAGAGACTACATGGAGGGTGATATATAGAGACTACATGGAGGGTGATATATAGAGACTACATGGAGGGTGATGTAGAGACTACATGGAGGGTGATATATAGAGACTACATGGAGGGTGATATATAGAGACTACATGGAGGGTGATATATAGAGACTACATGGAGGGTGATATATAGAGACTACATGGAGGGTGATGTAGAGACTACATGGAGGGTGATGTAGAGACTACATGGAGGGTGATGTGGAGACTGCATGGAGGGTGATGTGGAGACTGCATGGAGGGTGATATATAGAGACTACATGGAGGGTGATATAGAGACTACATGGAGGGTGATATATAGAGACTACATGGAGGGTGATATATAGAGACTACATGGAGGGTGATGTAGAGACTACATGGAGGGTGATATATAGAGACTACATGGAGGGTGATATATAGAGACTGCATGGAGGGTGATATAGAGACTACATGGAGGGTGATATATAGAGACTACATGGAGGGTGATATATAGAGACTACATGGAGGGTGATGTGGAGACTACATGGAGGGTGATATATAGAGACTTCATGGAGGGTGATATATAGAGACTACATGGAGGGTGATATATAGAGACTACATGGAGGGTGATGTAGAGACTACATGGAGGGTGATGTAGAGACTACATGGAGGGTGATGTAGAGACTACATGGAGGGTGATGTGGAGACTGCATGGAGGGTGATGTGGAGACTACATGGAGGGTGATATATAGAGACTGCATGGAGGGTGATATATAGAGACTACATGGAGGGTGATATATAGAGACTACATGGAGGGTGATATATAGAGACTGCATGGAGGGTGATATAGAGACTACATGGAGGGTGATATATAGAGACTACATGGAGGGTGATATATAGAGACTACATGGAGGGTGATGTAGAGACTACATGGAGGGTGATATATAGAGACTACATGGAGGGTGATGTGGAGACTACATGGAGGGTGATATATAGAGACTACATGGAGGGTGATATATAGAGACTACATGGAGGGTGATATATAGAGACTACATGGAGGGTGATGTGGAGACTACATGGAGGGTGATATATAGAGACTACATGGAGGGTGATATATAGAGACTGCATGGAGGGTGATATAGAGACTACATGGAGGGTGATATATAGAGACTACATGGAGGGTGATATATAGAGACTACATGGAGGGTGATATATAGAGACTACATGGAGGGTGATATATAGAGACTACATGGAGGGTGATATATAGAGACTACATGGAGGGTGATATATAGAGACTACATGGAGGGTGATATATAGAGACTACATGGAGGGTGATATATAGAGACTACATGGAGGGTGATATATAGAGACTACATGGAGGGTGATATATAGAGACTACATGGAGGGTGATGTAGAGACTACATGGAGGGTGATATATAGAGACTACATGGAGGGAGATATAGAGACTACATGGAGGGTGATATATAGAGACTACATGGAGGGTGATATATAGAGACTACATGGAGGGTGATATATAGAGACTACATGGAGGGTGATATATAGAGACTACATGGAGGGTGATATATAGAGACTACATGGAGGGTGATATATAGAGACTACATGGAGGGTGATGTAGAGACTACATGGAGGGTGATATATAGAGACTACATGGATGGTGATATATAGAGACTACATGGAGGGTGATATATAGAGACTACATGGAGGGTGATATATAGAGACTACATGGAGGGTGATATATAGAGACTACATGGAGGGTGATATATAGAGACTACATGGAGGGTGATGTGGAGACTACATGGAGGGTGATATATAGAGACTACACGGAGGGTGATATATAGAGACTACATGGAGGGTGATATATAGAGACTACATGGAGGGTGATGTGGAGACTACATGGAGGGTGATATATAGAGACTACATGGAGGGAGATATAGAGACTACATGGAGGGTGATATATAGAGACTACATGGAGGGTGATATATAGAGACTACATGGAGGGTGATGTGGAGACTACATGGAGGGTGATATATAGAGACTACATGGAGGGTGATATATAGAGACTACATGGAGGGTGATATATAGAGACTACATGGAGGGTGATATATAGAGACTACATGGAGGGTGATGTGGAGACTACATGGAGGGTGATATATAGAGACTACATGGAGGGTGATATATAGAAACTACATGGAGGGTGATGTGGAGACTACATGGAGGGTGATATATAGAGACTACATGGAGGGAGATATAGAGACTACATGGAGGGTGATATATAGAGACTACATGGAGGGTGATATATAGAGACTACATGGAGGGTGATATATAGAGACTACATGGAGGGTGATATATAGAGACTACATGGAGGGTGATATATAGAGACTACATGGAGGGTGATGTGGAGACTACATGGAGGGTGATATATAGAGACTACATGGAGGGTGATATATAGAGACTACATGGAGGGTGATGTGGAGACTACATGGAGGGTGATGTAGAGACTACATGGAGGGTGATGTAGAGACTACATGGAGGGTGATATATAGAGACTACATGGAGGGTGATATATAGAGACTACATGGAGGGTGATATATAGAGACTACATGGAGGGTGATGTGGAGACTACATGGAGGGTGATATATAGAGACTACATGGAGGGTGATATATAGAAACTACATGGAGGGTGATGTGGAGACTACATGGAGGGTGATATATAGAGACTACATGGAGGGAGATATAGAGACTACATGGAGGGTGATATATAGAGACTACATGGAGGGTGATATATAGAGACTACATGGAGGGTGATATATAGAGACTACATGGAGGGTGATATATAGAGACTACATGGAGGGTGATATATAGAGACTACATGGAGGGTGATGTGGAGACTACATGGAGGGTGATATATAGAGACTACATGGAGGGTGATATATAGAGACTACATGGAGGGTGATGTGGAGACTACATGGAGGGTGATGTAGAGACTACATGGAGGGTGATATATAGAGACTACATGGAGGGTGATGTGGAGACTACATGGAGGGAGATATAGAGACTACATGGAGGGTGATATATAGAGACTACATGGAGGGTGATATATAGAGACTACATGGAGGGTGATATATAGAGACTACATGGAGGGTGATATATAGAGACTACATGGAGGGTGATGTGGAGACTACATGGAGGGTGATATATAGAGACTACATGGAGGGTGATGTGGAGACTACATGGAGGGTGATATATAGAGACTACATGGAGGGCGATGTGGAGACTACATGGAGGGTGATATATAGAGACTACATGGAGGGTGATATATAGAGACTACATGGAGGGTGATATATAGAGACTACATGGAGGGTGATATATAGAGACTACATGGAGGGTGATATATAGAGACTGCATGGAGGGTGATATATAGAGACTGCATGGAGGGTGATATATAGAGACTGCATGGAGGGTGATATATAGAGACTGCATGGAGGGTGATGTGGAGACTACATGGAGGGTGATATATAGAGACTACATGGAGGGTGATATATAGAGACTGCATGGAGGGTGATATATAGAGACTACATGGAGGGTGATATATAGAGACTACATGGAGGGTGATATATAGAGACTACATGGAGGGTGATATATAGAGACTGCATGGAGGGTGATATATAGAGACTACATGGAGGGTGATATATAGAGACTACATGGAGGGTGATATATAGAGACTACATGGAGGGTGATATATAGAGACTACATGGGGGGTGATATATAGAGACTGCATGGAGGGTGATGTAGAGACTACATGGAGGGTGATGTAGAGACTACATGGGGGGTGATATATAGAGACTGCATGGAGGGTGATGTAGAGACTACATGGAGGGTGATGTAGAGACTACATGGAGGGTGATGTAGAGACTACATGGAGGGTGATGTAGAGACTACATGGAGGGTGATATGGAGACTACAAGGAGGGTGATGTAGAGACTACATGGAGGGTGATATGGAGACTACATGGAGGGTGATATAGAGACTACATGGAGGGTGATGTAGAGACTACATGGAGGGTGATATATAGAGACTACATGGAGGGTGATATATAGAGACTACATGGAGGGTGATATATAGAGACTACATGGAGGGTGATGTAGAGACTACATGGAGGGTGATGTAGAGACTACATGGAGGGTGATGTAGAGACTACATGGAGGGTGATGTAGAGACTACATGGAGGGTGATGTAGAGACTACATGGAGGGTGATGTAGAGACTACATGGAGGGTGATGTAGAGACTACATGGAGGGTGATATATGGAGACTACATGGAGGGTGATATATAGAGACTACATGGAGGGTGATGTAGAGACTACATGGAGGGTGATATATAGAGACTACATGGAGGGTGATATATAGAGACTACATGGAGGGTGATATATAGAAACTACATGGAGGGTGATGTGGAGACTACATGGAGGGTGATATATAGAGACTACATGGAGGGTGATATATAGAGACTACATGGAGGGTGATATATAGAGACTACATGGAGGGTGATATATAGAGACTACATGGAGGGTGATATATAGAGACTACATGGAGGGTGATATATAGAGACTACATGGAGGGTGATATATAGAGACTACATGGAGGGTGATATATAGAGACTACTTGGAGGGTGATATATAGAGACTACATGGAGGGTGATATATAGAGACTACATGGAGGGTGATATATAGAGACTACATGGAGGGTGATATATGGAGACTACATGGAGGGTGATATATAGAGACTACATGGAGGGTGATATATATAGAGACTACATGGAGGGTGATATATAGAGACTACATGGAGGGTGATGTGGAGACTGCATGGAGGGTGATATATAGAGACTACATGGAGGGTGATATATAGAGACTACATGGAGGGTGATATATAGAGACTACATGGAGGGTGATATATAGAGACTACATGGAGGGTGATATATAGAGACTACATGGAGGGTGATATATAGAGACTACATGGAGGGTGATGTGGAGACTACATGGAGGGTGATATATAGAGACTACATGGAGGGTGATGTGGAGACTACATGGAGGGTGATATATAGAGACTACATGGAGGGTGATGTGGAGACTACATGGAGGGTGATATATAGAGACTACATGGAGGGTGATATATAGAGACTACATGGAGGGTGATATATAGAGACTACATGGAGGGTGATATATAGAGACTACATGGAGGGTGATATATAGAGACTACATGGAGGGTGATGTGGAGACTACATGGAGGGTGATATATAGAGACTACATGGAGGGTGATATATAGAGACTACATGGAGGGTGATATATAGAGACTACATGGAGGGTGATGTGGAGACTACATGGAGGGTGATATATAGAGACTACATGGAGGGTGATGTAGAGACTACATGGAGGGTGATGTAGAGACTACATGGAGGGTGATGTAGAGACTACATGGAGGGTGATGTAGAGACTACATGGAGGGTGATGTAGAGACTACATGGAGGGTGATATATGGAGACTACATGGAGGGTGATATATAGAGACTACATGGAGGGTGATGTAGAGACTACATGGAGGGTGATATATAGAGACTACATGGAGGGTGATATATAGAGACTACATGGAGGGTGATATATAGAAACTACATGGAGGGTGATGTGGAGACTACATGGAGGGTGATATATAGAGACTACATGGAGGGTGATATATAGAGACTACATGGAGGGTGATATATAGAGACTACATGGAGGGTGATATATAGAGACTACATGGAGGGTGATATATAGAGACTACATGGAGGGTGATATATAGAGACTACATGGAGGGTGATATATAGAGACTACTTGGAGGGTGATATATAGAGACTACATGGAGGGTGATATATAGAGACTACATGGAGGGTGATATATAGAGACTACATGGAGGGTGATATATGGAGACTACATGGAGGGTGATATATAGAGACTACATGGAGGGTGATATATATAGAGACTACATGGAGGGTGATATATAGAGACTACATGGAGGGTGATGTGGAGACTGCATGGAGGGTGATATATAGAGACTACATGGAGGGTGATATATAGA
The DNA here is from genome assembly GCF_042186555.1 of Aquarana catesbeiana. NCBI lineage: Eukaryota > Metazoa > Chordata > Amphibia > Anura > Ranidae > Aquarana > Aquarana catesbeiana. The sequence goes on along the minus strand of NC_133334.1, from coordinate 283,906,101 downwards.
GACTACATGGAGGGTGATATATAGAGACTACATGGAGGGTGATATATAGAGACTACATGGAGGGTGATATATAGAGACTACATGGAGGGTGATATATAGAGACTACATGGAGGGTGATGTGGAGACTACATGGAGGGTGATATATAGAGACTACATGGAGGGTGATGTGGAGACTACATGGAGGGTGATATATAGAGACTACATGGAGGGTGATGTGGAGACTACATGGAGGGTGATATATAGAGACTACATGGAGGGTGATATATAGAGACTACATGGAGGGTGATATATAGAGACTACATGGAGGGTGATATATAGAGACTACATGGAGGGTGATATATAGAGACTACATGGAGGGTGATGTGGAGACTACATGGAGGGTGATATATAGAGACTACATGGAGGGTGATATATAGAGACTACATGGAGGGTGATATATAGAGACTACATGGAGGGTGATGTGGAGACTACATGGAGGGTGATATATAGAGACTACATGGAGGGTGATGTAGAGACTACATGGAGGGTGATATATAGAGACTACATGGAGGGTGATATATAGAGACTACATGGAGGGTGATATATAGAGACTACATGGAGGGTGATGTAGAGACTACATGGAGGGTGATATATAGAGACTACATGGAGGGTGATATATAGAGACTACATGGAGGGTGATATAAAGAGACTACATGGAGGGTGATATATAGAGACTACATGGAGGGTGATATATAGAGACTGCATGGAGGGTGATATATAGAGACTGCATGGAGGGTGATATATAGAGACTGCATGGAGGGTGATATATAGAGACTGCATGGAGGGTGATATATAGAGACTACATGGAGGGTGATGTGGAGACTACATGGAGGGTGATATATAGAGACTGCATGGAGGGTGATATATAGAGACTGCATGGAGGGTGATATATAGAGACTACATGGAGGGTGATATATAGAGACTGCATGGAGGGTGATATATAGAGACTGCATGGAGGGTGATATATAGAGACTGCATGGAGGGTGATATATAGAGACTGCATGGAGGGTGATATATAGAGACTGCATGGAGGGTGATATATAGAGACTACATGGAGGGTGATGTGGAGACTACATGGAGGGTGATATATAGAGACTGCATGGAGGGTGATATATAGAGACTACATGGAGGGTGATGTGGAGACTACATGGAGGGTGATATATAGAGACTACATGGAGGGTGATATATAGAGACTACATGGAGGGTGATATATAGAGACTACATGGAGGGTGATATATAGAGACTACATGGAGGGTGATATATAGAGACTACATGGAGGGTGATGTGGAGACTACATGGAGGGTGATATATAGAGACTACATGGAGGGTGATGTGGAGACTACATGGAGGGTGATATATAGAGACTACATGGAGGGTGATGTGGAGACTACATGGAGGGTGATATATAGAGACTACATGGAGGGTGATATATAGAGACTACATGGAGGGTGATATATAGAGACTACATGGAGGGTGATATATAGAGACTACATGGAGGGTGATATATAGAGACTACATGGAGGGTGATATATAGAGACTACATGGAGGGTGATATATAGAGACTACATGGAGGGTGATATATAGAGACTACATGGAGGGTGATATATAGAGACTGCATGGAGGGTGATATATAGAGACTGCATGGAGGGTGATATATAGAGACTGCATGGAGGGTGATATATAGAGACTACATGGAGGGTGATGTGGAGACTACATGGAGGGTGATATATAGAGACTGCATGGAGGGTGATATATAGAGACTACATGGAGGGTGATGTGGAGACTACATGGAGGGTGATATATAGAGACTACATGGAGGGTGATATATAGAGACTGCATGGAGGGTGATATATAGAGACTACATGGAGGGTGATATATAGAGACTACATGGAGGGTGATATATAGAGACTACATGGAGGGTGATATAGAGACTACATGGAGGGTGATATATAGAGACTACATGGAGGGTGATATATAGAGACTACATGGAGGGTGATGTAGAGACTACATGGAGGGTGATGTAGAGACTACATGGAGGGTGATGTAGAGACTACATGGAGGGTGATATATAGAGACTACATGGAGGGTGATATATAGAGACTGCATGGAGGGTGATATATAGAGACTGCATGGAGGGTGATATATAGAGACTACATGGAGGGTGATGTAGAGACTACATGGAGGGTGATATATAGAGACTGCATGGAGGGTGATATATAGAGACTACATGGAGGGTGATGTAGAGACTACATGGAGGGTGATATATAGAGACTGCATGGAGGGTGATGTAGAGACTACATGGAGGGTGATGTAGAGACTACATGGAGGGTGATGTAGAGACTACATGGAGGGTGATGTAGAGACTACATGGAGGGTGATGTAGAGACTACATGGAGGGTGATGTAGAGACTACATGGAGGGTGATGTAGAGACTACATGGAGGGTGATGTAGAGACTACATGGAGGGTGATGTAGAGACTACATGGAGGGTGATATATAGAGACTACATGGAGGGTGATGTATGGAGACTACATGGAGGGTGATATGGAGACTACATGGAGGGTGATGTAGAGACTACATGGAGGGTGATATATGGAGACTACATGGAGGGTGATATGGAGACTACATGGAGGGTGATGTAGAGACTACATGGAGGGTGATGTAGAGACTACATGGAGGGTGATGTAGAGACTACATGGAGGGTGATGTAGAGACTACATGGAGGGTGATGTAGAGACTACATGGAGGGTGATATATAGAGACTACATGGAGGGTGATATATAGAGACTGCATGGAGGGTGATATATAGAGACTGCATGGAGGGTGATATATAGAGACTACATGGAGGGTGATATATAGAGACTACATGGAGGGTGATGTAGAGACTACATGGAGGGTGATGTGGAGACTACATGGAGGGTGATGTAGAGACTACATGGAGGGTGATATATAGAGACTGCATGGAGGGTGATATATAGAGACTACATGGAGGGTGATGTAGAGACTACATGGAGGGTGATATATAGAGACTACATGGAGGGTGATATATAGAGACTACATGGAGGGTGATGTAGAGACTACATGGAGGGTGATGTAGAGACTACATGGAGGGTGATATGGAGACTACAAGGAGGGTGATGTAGAGACTACATGGAGGGTGATGTGGAGACTACATGGAGGGTGATGTAGAGACTACATGGAGGGTGATGTAGAGACTACATGGAGGGTGATGTAGAGACTACATGGAGGGTGATGTAGAGACTACATGGAGGGTGATATATAGAGACTACATGGAGGGTGATATATAGAGACTACATGGAGGGTGATATATAGAGACTGCATGGAGGGTGATATATAGAGACTGCATGGAGGGTGATATATAGAGACTACATGGAGGGTGATATATAGAGACTACATGGAGGGTGATATATAGAGACTACATGGAGGGTGATATATAGAGACTACATGGAGGGTGATATATAGAGACTACATGGAGGGTGATATATAGAGACTGCATGGAGGGTGATATATAGAGACTGCATGGAGGGTGATATATAGAGACTACATGGAGGGTGATGTAGAGACTACATGGAGGGTGATATATAGAGACTGCATGGAGGGTGATATATAGAGACTACATGGAGGGTGATGTAGAGACTACATGGGGGGTGATATATAGAGACTGCATGGAGGGTGATGTAGAGACTACATGGAGGGTGATGTAGAGACTACATGGAGGGTGATGTAGAGACTACATGGAGGGTGATGTAGAGACTACATGGAGGGTGATGTAGAGACTACATGGAGGGTGATGTAGAGACTACATGGAGGGTGATGTAGAGACTACATGGAGGGTGATATGGAGACTACAAGGACGGTGATGTAGAGACTACATGGAGGGTGATATGGAGACTACATGGAGGGTGATATAGAGACTACATGGAGGGTGATGTAGAGACTACATGGAGGGTGATATATAGAGACTACATGGAGGGTGATATATAGAGACTACATGGAGGGTGATGTAGAGACTACATGGAGGGTGATGTAGAGACTACATGGAGGGTGATGTAGAGACTACATGGAGGGTGATGTAGAGACTACATGGAGGGTGATGTAGAGACTACATGGAGGGTGATGTAGAGACTACATGGAGGGTGATGTAGAGACTACATGGAGGGTGATATATAGAGACTGCATGGAGGGTGATATATAGAGACTACATGGAGGGTGATGTAGAGACTACATGGGGGGTGATATATAGAGACTGCATGGAGGGTGATGTAGAGACTACATGGAGGGTGATGTAGAGACTACATGGAGGGTGATGTAGAGACTACATGGAGGGTGATGTAGAGACTACATGGAGGGTGATGTAGAGACTACATGGAGGGTGATATGGAGACTACAAGGACGGTGATGTAGAGACTACATGGAGGGTGATATGGAGACTACATGGAGGGTGATATAGAGACTACATGGAGGGTGATGTAGAGACTACATGGAGGGTGATATATAGAGACTACATGGAGGGTGATATATAGAGACTACATGGAGGGTGATGTAGAGACTACATGGAGGGTGATGTAGAGACTACATGGAGGGTGATGTAGAGACTACATGGAGGGTGATGTAGAGACTACATGGAGGGTGATGTAGAGACTACATGGAGGGTGATGTAGAGACTACATGGAGGGTGATATATAGAGACTACATGGAGGGTGATGTGGAGACTACATGGAGGGTGATATATAGAGACTACATGGAGGGTGATATATAGAAACTACATGGAGGGTGATGTGGAGACTACATGGAGGGTGATATATAGAGACTACATGGAGGGTGATATATAGAAACTACATGGAGGGTGATGTGGAGACTACATGGAGGGTGATATAGAGACTACATGGAGGGTGATATATAGAGACTACATGGAGGGTGATATATAGAGACTACATGGAGGGTGATATATAGAGACTACTTGGAGGGTGATATATAGAGACTACATGGAGGGTGATATATAGAGACTACATGGAGGGTGATATATAGAGACTACATGGAGGGTGATATATAGAGACTACATGGAGGGTGATATATAGAGACTACATGGAGGGTGATATATAGAGACTACATGGAGGGTGATATATAGAGACTACATGGAGGGTGATATATAGAGACTACATGGAGGGTGATATATAGAGACTACATGGAGGGTGATATATAGAGACTACATGGAGGGTGATATATAGAGACTACATGGAGGGTGATGTGGAGACTACATGGAGGGTGATATATAGAGACTACATGGAGGGTGATATATAGAGACTACATGGAGGGTGATATATAGAGACTACATGGAGGGAGATATAGAGACTACATGGAGGGTGATATATAGAGACTACATGGAGGGTGATGTGGAGACTACATGGAGGGTGATGTAGAGACTACATGGAGGGTGATATATAGAGACTACATGGAGGGTGATGTGGAGACTACATGGAGGGTGATATATAGAGACTACATGGAGGGTGATATATAGAGACTACATGGAGGGTGATATATAGAGACTACATGGAGGGTGATATATAGAGACTACATGGAGGGTGATATATAGAGACTACATGGAGGGTGATATATAGAGACTACATGGAGGGTGATATATAGAGACTACATGGAGGGTGATGTAGAGACTACATGGGGGGTGATATATAGAGACTGCATGGAGGGTGATGTAGAGACTACATGGAGGGTGATGTAGAGACTACATGGAGGGTGATGTAGAGACTACATGGAGGGTGATGTAGAGACTACATGGAGGGTGATATGGAGACTACAAGGACGGTGATGTAGAGACTACATGGAGGGTGATATGGAGACTACATGGAGGGTGATATAGAGACTACATGGAGGGTGATGTAGAGACTACATGGAGGGTGATATATAGAGACTACATGGAGGGTGATATATAGAGACTACATGGAGGGTGATGTAGAGACTACATGGAGGGTGATGTAGAGACTACATGGAGGGTGATGTAGAGACTACATGGAGGGTGATGTAGAGACTACATGGAGGGTGATGTAGAGACTACATGGAGGGTGATGTAGAGACTACATGGAGGGTGATATATAGAGACTACATGGAGGGTGATGTGGAGACTACATGGAGGGTGATATATAGAGACTACATGGAGGGTGATATATAGAAACTACATGGAGGGTGATGTGGAGACTACATGGAGGGTGATATATAGAGACTACATGGAGGGTGATGTATAGAAACTACATGGAGGGTGATGTGGAGACTACATGGAGGGTGATATAGAGACTACATGGAGGGTGATATATAGAGACTACATGGAGGGTGATATATAGAGACTACATGGAGGGTGATATATAGAGACTACTTGGAGGGTGATATATAGAGACTACATGGAGGGTGATATATAGAGACTACATGGAGGGTGATATATAGAGACTACATGGAGGGTGATATATAGAGACTACATGGAGGGTGATATATAGAGACTACATGGAGGGTGATATATAGAGACTACATGGAGGGTGATATATAGAGACTACATGGAGGGTGATATATAGAGACTACATGGAGGGTGATATATAGAGACTACATGGAGGGTGATATATAGAGACTACATGGAGGGTGATGTGGAGACTACATGGAGGGTGATATATAGAGACTACATGGAGGGTGATATATAGAGACTACATGGAGGGTGATATATAGAGACTACATGGAGGGTGATATATAGAGACTACATGGAGGGTGATGTGGAGACTACATGGAGGGTGATATATAGAGACTACATGGAGGGTGATATATAGAGACTACATGGAGGGAGATATAGAGACTACATGGAGGGTGATATATAGAGACTACATGGAGGGTGATGTGGAGACTACATGGAGGGTGATGTAGAGACTACATGGAGGGTGATATATAGAGACTACATGGAGGGTGATGTGGAGACTACATGGAGGGTGATATATAGAGACTACATGGAGGGTGATATATAGAGACTACATGGAGGGTGATATATAGAGACTACATGGAGGGTGATATATAGAGACTACATGGAGGGTGATATATAGAGACTACATGGAGGGTGATATATAGAGACTACATGGAGGGTGATATATAGAGACTACATGGAGGGTGATATATAGAGACTACATGGAGGGTGATATATAGAGACTACATGGAGGGTGATATATAGAGACTACATGGAGGGTGATATATAGAGACTACATGGAGGGTGATGTAGAGACTACATGGAGGGTGATGTGGAGACTACATGGAGGGTGATATATGGAGACTACATGGAGGGTGATATATGGAGACTACATGGAGGGTGATGTGGAGACTACATGGAGGGTGATATATAGAGACTACATGGAGGGTGATATATAGAGACTACATGGAGGGTGATATATAGAGACTACATGGAGGGTGATATATAGAGACTACATGGAGGGTGATATATAGAGACTACATGGAGGGTGATATATAGAGACTACATGGAGGGTGATGTGGAGACTACATGGAGGGTGATATATAGAGACTACATGGAGGGTGATGTGGAGACTACATGGAGGGTGATATATAGAGACTACATGGAGGGTGATGTGGAGACTACATGGAGGGTGATATAGAGACTACATGGAGGGTGATATATAGAGACTACATGGAGGGTGATATATAGAGACTACATGGAGGGTGATATATAGAGACTACATGGAGGGTGATATATAGAGACTACATGGAGGGTGATATATAGAGACTGCATGGAGGGTGATATATAGAGACTGCATGGAGGGTGATATATAGAGACTGCATGGAGGGTGATATATAGAGACTGCATGGAGGGTGATATATAGAGACTGCATGGAGGGTGATATATAGAGACTACATGGAGGGTGATGTGGAGACTACATGGAGGGTGATATATAGAGACTGCATGGAGGGTGATATATAGAGACTACATGGAGGGTGATGTGGAGACTACATGGAGGGTGATATATAGAGACTACATGGAGGGTGATATATAGAGACTGCATGGAGGGTGATATATAGAGACTACATGGAGGGTGATATATAGAGACTACATGGAGGGTGATATATAGAGACTACATGGAGGGTGATATAGAGACTACATGGAGGGTGATATATAGAGACTACATGGAGGGTGATATATAGAGACTACATGGAGGGTGATGTAGAGACTACATGGAGGGTGATGTAGAGACTACATGGAGGGTGATGTAGAGACTACATGGAGGGTGATATATAGAGACTACATGGAGGGTGATATGTAGAGACTGCATGGAGGGTGATATGTAGAGACTGCATGGAGGGTGATATATAGAGACTACATGGAGGGTGATGTAGAGACTACATGGAGGGTGATATATAGAGACTGCATGGAGGGTGATATATAGAGACTACATGGAGGGTGATGTAGAGACTACATGGAGGGTGATATATAGAGACTGCATGGAGGGTGATGTAGAGACTACATGGAGGGTGATGTAGAGACTACATGGAGGGTGATGTAGAGACTACATGGAGGGTGATGTAGAGACTACATGGAGGGTGATATGGAGACTACAAGGAGGGTGATGTAGAGACTACATGGAGGGTGATATGGAGACTACATGGAGGGTGATATAGAGACTACATGGAGGGTGATGTAGAGACTACATGGAGGGTGATATATAGAGACTACATGGAGGGTGATATATAGAGACTACATGGAGGGTGATATATAGAGACTACATGGAGGGTGATGTAGAGACTACATGGAGGGTGATGTAGAGACTACATGGAGGGTGATGTAGAGACTACATGGAGGGTGATATATAGAGACTACATGGAGGGTGATGTAGAGACTACAAGGAGGGTGATGTAGAGACTACATGGAGGGTGATATGGAGACTACATGGAGGGTGATGTAGAGACTACATGGAGGGTGATGTAGAGACTACATGGAGGGTGATGTAGAGACTACATGGAGGGTGATGTAGAGACTACATGGAGGGTGATGTAGAGACTACATGGAGGGTGATGTAGAGACTACATGGAGGGTGATGTAGAGACTACATGGAGGGTGATATGGAGTCTACATGGGGGGGGGGGTACAGAAAAGGGTCTTCAAACTGTTAGCAGAAGGTTGGAAGAACAGAATTGTCTGCAATGTCTTTGTATGAGGCTCCCAGGAATGATATATTGTAATGTGGGGTTCACATATATGGGGATCGGTTTTGGTGAAGAGGTTTCTATTCAGCAGTTCAGGTGAAAATTTGACACTAAAATCTGAACTGCAACACAACCGACCTCCATTCAGGGGCGGATCCAGGGGGGGGGGCAACAGGGCAATTGCACCCCCCGAGAAAATATTGCTGACTCTGAGGCTTAGCGCGCCCCGAGAATGTCCTACGGTCGGGACAACTCACAGCCATTCTCAGCATTAGGAATTACAGCACACACTCGGAACTGCTCTCTCCGCCCCCTGTACCTCCCCCAGCAGCTTTCCAGCCTCTCTCCTGCAGGCTTCTGCTTGAGTGGGAGGGAAGGGGATGTGCCTGACCCCCGAGACCGCGCCCGCCTGGAAGAGGGAGGTGTGAGCAGCTAAGCAGAGGGAGCCTAGTGACTGAACTTCCTGGAGGTGAGCTCAGCTAGCAGTATATCCTGGATTGGTTTACAGGCACCTCTATGGTAAGTCTGCTGAGTTATTGCAGCTTAGCATAGAGGAGCTGTTAGCTGACAAATGGGACTGCATCTTTTCATGTGGCACAGTGAGAAATTGGGCTCAATAAAGCATTGTGACTGCCCCCTGCTGTGTGCCCTCCTGATCCCCCCCAGTGTGTGCCCTTCTGATCCCCCAGTGTGTGCCCTTCTGATCCCCCCAGTGTGTGCCCTTCTGATCCCCCAGTGTGTGCCCTCCTGATCCCCCCCAGTGTGTGCCCTTCTGATCCCCCAGTGTGTGCCCTCCTGATCCCCCCCAGTGTGTGCCCTTCTGATCCCCCCAGTGTGTGCCCTTCTGATCCCCCCAGTGTGTGCCCTTCTGATCCCCCCAGTGTGTGCCCTTCTGATCCCCCCAGTGTGTGCCCTTCTGATCCCCCCAGTGTGTGCCCTTCTGATCCCCCAGTGTGTGCCCTTCTGATCCCCCAGTGTGTGCCCTTCTGATCCCCCAGTGTGTGCCCTTCTGATCCCCCAGTGTGTGCCCTCCTGATCCCCCCCAGTGTGTGCCCTCCTGATCCCCCCCAGTGTGTGCCCTCCTGATCCCCCAGTGTGTGCCCTTCTGATCCCCCAGTGTGTGCCCTCCTGATCCCCCCCAGTGTGTGCCCTTCTGATCCCCCCAGTGTGTGCCCTTCTGATCCCCCCAGTGTGTGCCCTTCTGATCCCCCAGTGTGTGCCCTTCTGATCCCCCCAGTGTGTGCCCTTCTGATCCCCCCAGTGTGTGCCCTTCTGATCCCCCCAGTGTGTGCCCTTCTGATCCCCCCAGTGTGTGCCCTTCTGATCCCCCCGTGTGTGCCCTCCTGATCCCCCCCAGTGTGTGCCCTCCTGATCCCCCCCAGTGTGTGCCCTTCTGATCCCCCCAGTGTGTGCCCTTCTGATCCCCCCAGTGTGTGCCCTTCTGATCCCCCCAGTGTGTGCCCTTCTGATCCCCCCAGTGTGTGCCCTCCTGATCCCCCCCCAGTGTGTGCCCTCCTGATCCCCCCCCAGTGTGTGCCCTCCTGATCCCCCCCAGTGTGTGCCCTCCTGATCCCCCCCAGTGTGTGCCCTCCTGATCCCCCCCAGTGTGTGCCCTCCTGATCCCCCCCAGTGTGTGCCCTCCTGATCCCCCCCAGTGTGTGCCCTCCTGATCCCCCTCAGTGTGTGCCCTCCTGATCCCCCTCAGTGTGTGCCCTCCTGATCCACCCCCAGTGTGTGCCCTCCTGATCCCCCCCGTGTGTGCCCTTCTGATCCCCCCAGTGTGTGCCCTCCTGACCCCCCCAGTGTGTGCCCTCCTGATCCCCCCAGTGTGTGCCCTCCTGACCCCCCCAGTGTGTGCCCTCCTGACCCCCCCAGTGTGTGCCCTCCTGACCCCCCCAGTGTGTGCCCTCCTGACCCCCCCAGTGTGTGCCCTCCTGACCCCCCCAGTGTGTGCCCTCCTGACCCCCCCAGTGTGTGCCCTCCTGACCCCCCCCAGTGTGTGCCCTCCTGACCCCCCCCAGTGTGTGCCCTCCTGACCCCCCCCAGTGTGTGCCCTCCTGACCCCCCCAGTGTGTGCCCTCCTGACCCCCCCAGTGTGTGCCCTCCTGACCCCCCCAGTGTGTGCCCTCCTGATCCCCCAGTGTGTGCCCTCCTGACTCCCTCAGTGTGTGCCCTTCTGGCCCTCCCCCTCCCCCACAGTGTGCCCTTCCAACCCCTCCCCCAGTGTATGCCCTCCTGATCTCCCTGGTGTGTGCTCTCCTGACCTCCCTTTTGTGTGCCCTCCTGACCCCGTACTGTGCTCTCTTGACCTCCCTGGTGTGTGCCCTACTGACCCCATACTGTGTTGTCCTGACCTCCCGCCGGTGTGTGCCCTCCTGACCCTGTACTCTGACCTCCCTTGTGTGTGCCATCCTGACCTTGCTGTTGTGTGCTCTCCTGACCCCCCCCCAGTTCTGTAAGCAACACCTTATTTTCTGGCAGTGCCCCTCCCGAGACTAGACTCTGGATCCGCCCCTGCCCCCATTATTTATATATATATATATATATATATATATATATAAATATATATATATATATATATATATATATATATATATATATATATATATATATATATATATATATATGATCCGGCTCCATTGAAAGCTGGTCTGCTTCACATGTGAATGGAATTGGATGCGGTTCAGAATTCATGTGATTTGCATAGATGTGATCGGAGGCTGTGGGGTGTCCACCTTCTTCTTCTATGTATAGAAGTCTGTGATGGTCAGGAGGCCACAGAATGTAGATGAGAAATTTATTTCCTTTTCTGCTGAATCCGAACCTTTGTGTGACCTTCCAGTGATCGAATCCCATCCTGATAACGCTCTGGAGGATCTGAGATTGGATCAACCGTTCTCTGAACTCCGGGAACATCTGCAGCTCTATGACCTCGATCACATGGACAGAAAGGTGTGTTCTCTATGGATACATTGTATGTGTGATATGACATGTATGTTCTCTATGGATACATTGTATGTGTGATATGACATGTATGTTCTCTGTGGATACATTGTATGTGTGATATGACATGTGTGTTCTCTATGGATTCATTGTATGTGTGATGTGACATGCGTGTTCTCTGTGGATACATTGTATGTGTGATATGACATGTGTGTTCTCTGTGGATACATTGTATGTGTGATATGACATGTGTGTTCTCTATGGATTCATTGTATGTGTGATGTGACATGCGTGTTCTCTATGGATACATTGTATGTGTGATGTGACATGCGTGTTCTCTATGGATTCATTGTATGTGTGATGTGACATGCGTGTTCTCTATGGATTCATTGTATGTGTGATGTGACATGTGTGTTCTCTATGGATACATTGTATGTGTGATGTGACATGCGTGTTCTCTATGGATACATTGTATGTGTGATGTGACATGCGTGTTCTCTATGGATTCATTGTATGTGTGATATGACATGCGTGTTCTCTATGGATTCATTGTATGTGTGATATGACATGCGTGTTCTCTATGGATTCATTGTATGTGTGATATGACATGCGTGTTCTCTATGGATTCATTGTATGTGTGATGTGACATGCGTGTTCTCTATGGATTCATTGTATGTGTGATGTGACATGTGTGTTCTCTATGGATACATTGTATGTGTGATGTGACATGCGTGTTCTCTATGGATACATTGTATGTGTGATGTGACATGCGTGTTCTCTATGGATTCATTGTATGTGTGATGTGACATGCGTGTTCTCTATGGATACATTGTATGTGTGATGTGACATGCGTGTTCTCTATGGATACATTGTATGTGTGATGTGACATGCGTGTTCTCTATGGATTCATTGTATGTGTGATATGACATGCGTGTTCTCTATGGGGTTGATTTACTAAAATTGGTGCAGCTCTGCAAGCTTTGACAATAAAACCTGGAAGCTGATTGGTTTCTCTGCAGAGCTGCCCCAGATTTTGCGCTCTCCAGTTTTAGTAAATAACCCCCCATATAGTTCTCTACAACGCCTATTTCTGGGATAACAAGTAGTTATTACATATAAGAATCTGCCCCTCGGGGGGCTTCTCTATGAGGTTGTTGGATACTCCTCGGAATTCTCTGCCCTGCACCATGTATACTGTCATAATGTACACACAATGGGGGATGGATTGATGCTGATTTGGTTGTTTTATGCTGAAGATTCCTTTTTCTGTTTTTGTAAATTTTGCTAAAAAAAAACATAATATTTTTTTTATGATTAAAGAAAACCCCAAATCTGTTCCTGGAGTATCCTGTCACCCCTGAATTACAGTCGCCCCTTTCTCTGATCTTGTGATTGCAGTTTTATGTGGAGGATTCTCAATGATTTCTCTGTGTTTAGGATCATTCGCACACGCCGTGGATTGTCATCGTCGCCAAGTTTTTGGAGAAATGGCGCAGAGAGGTTTGTATGAGTGTGATGGGTGACGGAGTGTTTCTGTCTGGAATCTTCTCTGATGCGATTTTCTTTGTGTAGAACGCGGGACAAATCCCCAAATCATACAAAGATAAGGAAGCTTTCCGGGATCTGATCAGACAAGGTAAGTCCTTTATAATGAAGAATCCAGAAGATTCTATGGAATCGGCCATTACTGTGCAGAGCACAATTCACATTCTAGTGGATGTTCTGATTGAGGCTCAATTCCCACTGGTGCGATGCGGGTACCACAGCGATTCCTGTGCCGGTTCCCACTGGTGCGATGCGGGTACCACAGCGATTCCTGTGCGGGTTCCCGCTGGTGTGATGCGGGTACCACAGCGATTCCTGTGCGGGTTCCCGCTGGTGCGATGCGGGTACCACAACGATTCCTGTGCGGGTTCCCGCTGGTGTGATGCGGATACCACAGCGATTCCTGTGCGGGTTCCCGCTGGTGCGATGCGGATACCACAGCGATTCCTGTGCGGGTTCCCACTGGTGCGATGCGGGTACCACAGCGATTCCTGTGCGGGTTCCCACTGGTGCGATGCGGATACCACAGCGATTCCTGTGCGGGTTCCCGCTGGTGCGATGCGGGTACCACAGCGATTCCTGTGCGGGTTCACGCTGGTGCGATGCGGGTACCACAGCGATTCCTGTGCGGGTTCCCGCTGGTGCGATACGGGTACCACAGCGATTCCTGTGCGGGTTCCCACTGGTGTGATGCGGATACCACAGCGATTCCTGTGCGGGTTCCCACTGGTGTGATGCGGATACCACAGCGATTCCTGTGCGGGTTCCCACTGGTGCGATACGGGTACCACAGCGATTCCTGTGCGGGTTCCCACTGGTGTGATGCGGGTACCACAGCGATTCCTGTGCGGGTTCCCACTGGTGTGATGCGGGTACCACAGCGATTCCTGTGCAGGTTCCCACTGGTGTGATGCGGGTACCACAGCGATTCCTGTGCGGGTTCCCGCTGGTGCGATACGGGTACCACAGCGATTCCTGTGCGGGTTCCCGCTGGTGCGATACGGGTACCACAGCGATTCCTGTGCGGGTTCCCACATCTGACTCGCTCTGAGTTCACACTGCCCTCTGCAAATTGCTGAGGCTGTCAGTATAATGTTAATGACGCCCCCAAATCGGTTCAAAAAACGCAGTGCGAACTGTGAAACCGCATCGCTCTGAACACCCAATGCGATCCGATTCCAGTGCGGACCAAACAAAAGGGTCCTGCGCCAACTGTATGGCTGAATTCGCATCGAAGAGACATGAGATGGTATGTGTACAGCAATGTGGTGCAAATCACATGCGATGTCTGGAATCGCACCGGTGAGAACCCAGCCTTAAGGATAAATTCACCTTTTGGAACATGTTACACGTTCAGGGTGGACCACATAACATGTTCCAGCTCCGGAGTAATGACAGGTTCCTCAAATTGGGACCACAACCAGTATTTTAATAAAAATGTACAAATTTATTAAACATTGATAACGATCAATGATATCAGAGTGGAAATAAAAGCAACAAACTCATATATTGGGAACAGAGATGGAAACGGCTGAAATGAAAGCCCAAAACCTGTCAGACAGGCGGAACGACCAACGCGTTTCGAAAAAATGAAATGCAGATCTCCTTCAGGGACAAAAGGCTTACGAGTTCCAAATCTGTAGCTTCAATCTATGATAACAAAATGCATATCATCAGAGGTATATATGGATCCAAAGATATACAGCATCTAACATTTCAGATGTGAACAGTATACATACATATTATATCAAAAACAATGAAATCACAGCTCAGCATACCGACCCCAAATGTTGAAGCTCCACCCATACAGAGAGAGATCATAACTCAATAATGAAAATAGAGAGATGTCCGTCAGAGCCGCCGCCCACAGACCTCAAACCAGGAAGATAACGACAGCCAGCGATCCCCAAGTAGTCCCACTGCAGAGATTGTAAATCGATAAATCCACCAATTAGTTCAGATATAATAAACATGAACTATTGGCACAAAAAAGTGTTCATAAAATGAATGAACAGGAACTACATATAAAGCGTCCAAAAAATCACCATATCTACATTGGCAGTGACTCTAAAGGAGATGTATGGTCGTTATTCCCCATACACACGGATCAGGTCAGGATCCAATCCTCCGAACCATCACAGGCTATAAATTAGTCCATGGATCTACCTGATGGCTGGAGAACTATTGATCTAAAGGTAGCCACAGAGAGAGACATACAGAATATAACTCGTGGCGCTGTTATACTTGCGGTAGAGTAACCCTCAAGGTGAATAAAATAGAGTAGGGAGCCCCATCATCCAAACCGCATGATAAGCTTACCTTATACCTTGGATGGAATGGTGTGGCTGTTTGTATCTGCCAGGTGGAACAGGGGCTAATAGAAGCACAGAGCACTATAGATATATATATAATAGGGGATTGCAGACAGCTGGGTCAGTAATCCTGACCAGCATAGTGTCTGTAGTAGCAAAGCATCCACCCCAGGTGTGCCATGCTGGCATGTTTTGCCAGCTGCAAAACCCCACTGATCCCCCTGATCTCTCCGCAGATCCCCCTGATCTCTCCGCAGATCCCCCTGATCTCTCCGCAGATCCCCCTGATCTCTCTGCAGATCCCCCTGATCTCTCTGCTGATCTCTCTGCAGATCCCCCTGATCTCTCTGCAGATCCCCCTGATCTCTCTGCAGATCCCCCTGATCTCTCTGCAGATCCCCCTGATCTCTCTGCTGATCTCTCCGCAGATCCCCCTGATCTCTCCGCAGATCCCCCTGATCTCTCTGCAGATCCCCCTGATCTCTCCGCTGATCTCTCCGCAGATCCCCCTGATCTCTCCGCAGATCCCCCTGATCTCTCCGCTGATTTCTCCGCAGATCCCTCTGATCTCTCCACAGATCCCCCTGATCTCTCCGCTGATCCCCCTGATCTCTCCGCAGATCCCCCTGATCTCTCTGCAGATCCCCCTGATCTCTCTGCAGATCCCCCTGATCTCTCTGCAGATCCCCCTGATCTCTCTGCAGATCCCCCTGATCTCTCTGCAGATCCCCCTGATCTCTCTGCAGATCCCCCTGATCTCTCTGCAGATCCCCCTGATCTCTCCGCTGATCTCTCCGCAGATCCCCCTGATCTCTCCGCAGATCCCCCTGATCTCTCCGCAGATCCCCCTGATCTCTCCGCTGATCTCTCCGCAGATCCCTCTGATCTCTCCGCTGATCCCCCTGATCTCTCCGCTGATCCCCCTGATCTCTCCGCTGATCCCCCTGATCTCTCCCTGATCTCTCTGCAGATCCCGCTGATCTCTCTGCAGATCCCGCTGATCTCTCTGCAGATCCCGCTGATCTCTCTGCAGATCCCCCTGATCTCTCTGCAGATCCCCCTGATCTCTCTGCAGATCCCCCTGATCTCTCTGCAGATCCCCCTGATCTCTCTGCAGATCCCCCTGATCTCTCTGCAGATCCCCCTGATCTCTCTGCAGATCCCCCTGATCTCTCTGCAGATCCCCCTGATCTCTCTGCAGATCCCCCTGATCTCTCTGCAGATCCCCCTGATCTCTCTGCAGATCCCCCTGATCTCTCCGCTGATCTCTCCGCAGATCCCCCTGATCTCTCCGCAGATCCTCCTGATCTCTCCACTGATCCCCCTGATCTCTCTGCTGATCTCTCCGCAGATCCCCCTGATCTCTCCGCAGATCCCCCTGATCTCTCCTCTGATCTCTCCGCAGATCCCCCTGATCTCTCCGCAGATCCCCCTGATCTTTCCGCAGATCCCCCTGATCTTTCCGCAGATCCCCCTGATCTTTCCGCAGATCCCCTGATCTCTCCGCAGATCCCCCTGATCTCTCCCTGATCTCTCTGCAGATCCCGCTGATCTCTCTGCAGATCCCCCTGATCTCTCCGCAGATCCCCCTGATCTCTCCGCAGATCCCCCTGATCTCTCCGCAGATCCTCCTGATCTCTCCGCAGATCCTCCTGATCTCTCCACTGATCCCCCTGATCTCTCCTCTGATCTCTCTGCAGATCCCCCTGATCTCTCCGCAGATCCCCCTGATCTCTCCGCAGATCCCCCTGATCTCTCCGCAGATCCCCTGATCTCTCCGCAGATCCCCCTGATCTCTCCGCAGATCCCGCTGATCTCTCTGCAGATCCCGCTGATCTCTCTGCAGATC
Source organism: Aquarana catesbeiana (assembly GCF_042186555.1). Taxonomy (NCBI): domain Eukaryota; kingdom Metazoa; phylum Chordata; class Amphibia; order Anura; family Ranidae; genus Aquarana; species Aquarana catesbeiana. The sequence goes on along the minus strand of NC_133334.1, from coordinate 283,888,197 downwards.
CCGCTGATCTCTCCCTGATCTCTCCGCAGATCCCCCTGATCTCTCCCTGATCTCTCTGCAGATCCCCCTGATCTCTCTGCAGATCCCCCTGATCTCTCTGCAGATCCCCCTGATCTCTCCCTGATCTCTCTGCAGATCCCCCTGATCTCTCTGCAGATCCCCCTGATCTCTCTGCAGATCCCCCTGATCTCTCTGCAGATCCCCCTGATCTCTCTGCAGATCCCCCTGATCTCTCTGCAGATCCCCCTGATCTCTCTGCAGATCCCCCTGATCTCTCTGCAGATCCCCCTGATCTCTCTGCAGATCCCCCTGATCTCTCCGCTGATCTCTCCGCAGATCCCCCTGATCTCTCCGCAGATCCTCCTGATCTCTCCACTGATCCCCCTGATCTCTGTGCTGATCTCTCCGCAGATCCCCCTGATCTCTCCGCAGATCCCCCTGATCTCTCCTCTGATCTCTCCGCAGATCCCCCTGATCTCTCCGCAGATCCCCCTGATCTTTCCGCAGATCCCCCTGATCTTTCCGCAGATCCCCCTGATCTTTCCGCAGATCCCCCTGATCTTTCCGCAGATCCCCCTGATCTTTCCGCAGATCCCCCTGATCTTTCCGCAGATCCCCCTGATCTTTCTGCAGATCCCCTGATCTCTCCGCAGATCCCCCTGATCTCTCCGCAGATCCCCCTGATCTCTCCCTGATCTCTCTGCAGATCCCGCTGATCTCTCCGCAGATCCCCCTGATCTCTCCGCAGATCCCCCTGATCTCTCCGCAGATCCCCCTGATCTCTCCGCAGATCCCCCTGATCTCTCCGCAGATCCCCCTGATCTCTCCGCAGATCCCCCTGATCTCTCCGCAGATCCCCCTGATCTCTCCGCAGATCCCCCTGATCTCTCCGCAGATCCCGCTGATCTCTCCGCAGATCCCCCTGATCTCTCCGCAGATCCCCCTGATCTCTCCGCAGATCCCCCTGATCTCTCCGCAGATCCCCCTGATCTCTCCGCAGATCCCCCTGATCTCTCCCTGATCTCTCTGCAGATCCCCCTGATCTCTCTGCAGATCCCGCTGATCTCTCTGCAGATCCCGCTGATCTCTCTGCAGATTCCGCTGATCTCTCTGCAGATCCCGCTGATCTCTCTGCAAATCCCCCTGATCTCTCCACAGATCCCCCTGATCTCTCCGCTGATCTCTCTGCAGATCCCCCTGATCTCTCTGCAGATCCCCCTGATCTCTCTGCAGATCCCCCTGATCTCTCTGCAGATCCCCCTGATCTCTCTGCAGATCCCCCTGATCTCTCCACAGATCCCCCTTATCTCTCCGCTGATCTCTCCGCAGATCCCCCTGATCTCTCCGCAGATCCTCCGGATCTCTCCGCTGATCCCCCGGATCTCTCCGCTGATCTCTACGCAGATCCCCCTGATCTCTCCCTGATCTCTCTGCAGATCCCGCTGATCTCTCTGCAGATCCTGCTGATCTCTCTGCAGATCCCCTGATCTCTCTGCAGATCCCCTGATCTCTCTGCAGATCCCCTGATCTCTCTGCAGATCCCCCTGATCTCTCTGCAGATCCCCCTGATCTCTCCACAGATCCCCCTTATCTCTCCGCTGATCTCTCCGCAGATCCCCCTGATCTCTCCGCAGATCCCCCGGATCTCTCCGCTGATCCCCCGGATCTCTCCGCTGATCTCTACGCAAATCCCCCTGATCTCTCCCTGATCTCTCTGCAGATCCCGCTGATCTCTCTGCAGATCCTGCTGATCTCTCTGCAGATCCCCTGATCTCTCTGCAGATCCCCCTGATCTCTCTGCAGATCCCCCTGATCTCTCTGCAGATCCCCCTGATCTCTCCGCAGATCCCCCTGATCTCTCCGCAGATCCTCCTGATCTCTCCGCAGATCCTCCTGACCTCTCCACTGATCCCCCTGATCTCTCCGCTGATCCTCCTGATCTCTCTGCTGATCTCTCCGCAGATCCCCCTGATCTCTCCGCAGATCCCCCTGATCTCTCCGCAGATCCCCCTGATCTCTCCGCAGATCCCCCTGATCTCTCCGCTGATCCCCCGGATCTCTCCGCTGATCTCTACGCAGATCCCCCTGATCTCTCCCTGATCTCTCTGCAGATCCCGCTGATCTCTCTGCAGATCCCCTGATCTCTCTGCAGATCCCCTGATCTCTCTGCAGATCCCCCTGATCTCTCCGCAGATCCCCCTGATCTCTCCGCAGATCCCCCTGATCTCTCTGCAGATCCTCCTGATCTCTCTGCAGATCCTCCTGATCTCTCCACTGATCCCCCTGATCTCTCCGCAGATCCCCCTGATCTCTCCTCTGATCTCTCCGCAGATCCCCCTGATCTCTCCTCTGATCTCTCCGCAGATCCCCCTGATCTCTCCGCAGATCCCCCTGATCTCTCCGCAGATCCCCCTGATCTCTCCGCAGATCCTCCTGATCTCTCCACTGATCTCTCTGCTGATCTCTCCGCAGATCCCCCTGATCTCTCCTCTGATCTCTCCGCAGATCCCCCTGATCTCTCCGCAGATCCCCCTGATCTCTCCGCAGATCCCCCTGATCTCTCCGCAGATCCCCCTGATCTCTCCGCAGATCCCCCTGATCTCTCCGCAGATCCCCCTGTTCTCTCCGCAGATCCCCCTGTTCTCTCCGCAGATCCCGCTGATCTCTCCGCAGATCCCGCTGATCTCTCCGCAGATCCCGCTGATCTCTCCGCAGATCCCGCTGATCTCTCTGCAGATCCCGCTGATCTCTCTGCAGATCCCGCTGATCTCTCTGCAGATCCCGCTGATCTCTCCGCAGATCCCCCTGATCTCTCCGCAGATCCCCCTGATCTCTCCGCAGATCCCCCTGATCTCCGCAGATCCCCCTGATCTCTCTGCAGATCCCCCTGATCTCTCTGCAGATCCCCCTGATCTCTCTGCAGATCCCCCTGATCTCTCCGCAGATCCCCCTGATCTCTCCGCAGATCCCCCTGATCTCCGCAGATCCCCCTGATCTCTCCCTGATCTCTCTGCAGATCCCCCTGATCTCTCTGCAGATCCCGCTGATCTCTCTGCAGATCTCGCTGATCTCTCCGCAGATCCCCCTGATCTCTCTGCAGATCCCCCTGATCTCTCCGCAGATCCCCCTGATCTCTCCGCAGATCCCCCTGATCTCTCCGCAGATCCCCCGGATCTCTCCGCAGATCCCCCGGATCTCTCCGCTGATCTCTCCGCAGATCCCCCTGATCTCTCCACTGATCCCCCTGATCTCTCCGCTGATCCTCCCGATCTCTCTGCTGATCTCTCCGCAGATCCCCCTGATCTCTCCGCAGATCCCCCTGATCTCTCCGCAGATCCCCCTGATCTCTCCGCAGATCCCGCTGATCTCTCCGCAGATCCCGCTGATCTCTCCGCAGATCCCGCTGATCTCTCCGCAGATCCCCCTGATCTCTCCACAGATCCTCCTGATCTCTCCGCTGATCCTCCTGACCTCTCCGCTGATCTCTCCGCAGATCCCCCTGATCTCTCCGCAGATCCCCCTGATCTCTCCGCAGATCCCCCTGATCTCTCCGCAGATCCCCCTGATCTCTCCGCAGATCCCCCTGATCTCTCCGCAGATCCCCCTGATCTCTCCGCAGATCCCCCTGATCTCTCCGCAGATCCCCCTGCAGATCCCCCTGATCTCTCTGCAGATCCCGCTGATCTCTCTGCAGATCTCGCTGATCTCTGCAGATCCCGCTGATCTCTCTGCAGATCCCGCTGATCTCTCTGCAGATCCCGCTGATCTCTCTGCAGATCCCGCTGATCTCTCTGCAGATCCCGCTGATCTCTGCAGATCCCGCTGATCTCTCTGCAGATCCCGCTGATCTCTCTGCAGATCCCGCTGATCTCTCTGCAGATCCCGCTGATCTCTCTGCAGATCCCGCTGATCTCTCTGCAGATCCCGCTGATCTCTCTGCAGATCCCGCTGATCTCTCTGCAGATCCCGCTGATCTCTCCGCAGATCCCCCTGATCTCTCCGCAGATCCCCCTGATCTCTCCGCAGATCCCCCTGCAGATCCCCCTGATCTCTCTGCAGATCCCGCTGATCTCTCTGCAGATCTCGCTGATCTCTGCAGATCCCGCTGATCTCTCTGCAGATCCCGCTGATCTCTCTGCAGATCCCGCTGATCTCTCTGCAGATCCCGCTGATCTCTCTGCAGATCCCGCTGATCTCTGCAGATCCCGCTGATCTCTCTGCAGATCCCGCTGATCTCTCCGCAGATCCCGCTGATCTCTCCGCAGATCCCGCTGATCTCTCCGCAGATCCCGCTGATCTCTCTGCAGATCCCGCTGATCTCTCTGCAGATCCCGCTGATCTCTCTGCAGATCCCGCTGATCTCTCCGCAGATCCCCCTGATCTCTCCGCAGATCCCCCTGATCTCTCCGCAGATCCCCCTGATCTCCGCAGATCCCCCTGATCTCTCTGCAGATCCCCCTGATCTCTCTGCAGATCCCCCTGATCTCTCTGCAGATCCCCCTGATCTCTCCGCAGATCCCCCTGATCTCTCCGCAGATCCCCCTGATCTCCGCAGATCCCCCTGATCTCTCCCTGATCTCTCTGCAGATCCCCCTGATCTCTCTGCAGATCCCGCTGATCTCTCTGCAGATCTCGCTGATCTCTCCGCAGATCCCCCTGATCTCTCTGCAGATCCCCCTGATCTCTCCGCAGATCCCCCTGATCTCTCCGCAGATCCCCCTGATCTCTCCGCAGATCCCCCGGATCTCTCCGCAGATCCCCCGGATCTCTCCGCTGATCTCTCCGCAGATCCCCCTGATCTCTCCACTGATCCCCCTGATCTCTCCGCTGATCCTCCCGATCTCTCTGCTGATCTCTCCGCAGATCCCCCTGATCTCTCCGCAGATCCCCCTGATCTCTCCGCAGATCCCCCTGATCTCTCCGCAGATCCCGCTGATCTCTCCGCAGATCCCGCTGATCTCTCCGCAGATCCCGCTGATCTCTCCGCAGATCCCCCTGATCTCTCCACAGATCCTCCTGATCTCTCCGCTGATCCTCCTGACCTCTCCGCTGATCTCTCCGCAGATCCCCCTGATCTCTCCGCAGATCCCCCTGATCTCTCCGCAGATCCCCCTGATCTCTCCGCAGATCCCCCTGATCTCTCCGCAGATCCCCCTGATCTCTCCGCAGATCCCCCTGATCTCTCCGCAGATCCCCCTGATCTCTCCGCAGATCCCCCTGCAGATCCCCCTGATCTCTCTGCAGATCCCGCTGATCTCTCTGCAGATCTCGCTGATCTCTGCAGATCCCGCTGATCTCTCTGCAGATCCCGCTGATCTCTCTGCAGATCCCGCTGATCTCTCTGCAGATCCCGCTGATCTCTCTGCAGATCCCGCTGATCTCTGCAGATCCCGCTGATCTCTCTGCAGATCCCGCTGATCTCTCTGCAGATCCCGCTGATCTCTCTGCAGATCCCGCTGATCTCTCTGCAGATCCCGCTGATCTCTCTGCAGATCCCGCTGATCTCTCTGCAGATCCCGCTGATCTCTCTGCAGATCCCGCTGATCTCTCCGCAGATCCCCCTGATCTCTCCGCAGATCCCCCTGATCTCTCCGCAGATCCCCCTGCAGATCCCCCTGATCTCTCTGCAGATCCCGCTGATCTCTCTGCAGATCTCGCTGATCTCTGCAGATCCCGCTGATCTCTCTGCAGATCCCGCTGATCTCTCTGCAGATCCCGCTGATCTCTCTGCAGATCCCGCTGATCTCTCTGCAGATCCCGCTGATCTCTGCAGATCCCGCTGATCTCTCTGCAGATCCCGCTGATCTCTCTGCAGATCCCGCTGATCTCTCTGCAGATCCCGCTGATCTCTCTGCAGATCCCGCTGATCTCTCTGCAGATCCCGCTGATCTCTCCGCAGATCCCGCTGATCTCTCCGCAGATCCCGCTGATCTCTCCGCAGATTCCACTGATCTCTCCGCTGATCCTCCTGATCTCTCCGCTGATCCCCCTGATCTCTCTGCTGATCCCCTGCTGAGCAGGCAGATGGCAGGTCTGTGTCCGCTCCTCTATGCAGGGCGGTCACAGACATAGCCCACTCTGCTCTTTGGGCAGTTGGATGTAAACGGACTGACTTTCTGTTTACATCCGATTGCCATCCAATCCGATCCGCTAGACAGATGGGAAGATGTCTGTTTTTAATGGATCGGATCCCAGCGGGTGTCAACGGACACATGTCTGCTGACATCTGCTGTTTCATAAAGGGCAATGGATGGTCTGATCGGTCCGTCAGTGTGAAAGGGGCCTTAAAGGGAAAAAAAACGATTGATAAATAATCCATAGCGATTTCCAAATCGAAAGCTGATGGATACTTTGAAGTTATGAGATATATATAATCTGTGGAATGACAGGTGAAACAATTCTAGTGGTAAGGACTAGAGAAAGCGATTTATAATATGTTCTATGTGGTCACAGGAGTTCTAAAAAACGAGAATGGAGTTCCAGAAGACGAGGAGAACTTTGAGGAAGCCGTGAAGAACGTCAACACGGCATTAAACATCACCAAAGTATGTCACCTTCTTATCTCTTCTATTGTCCCCGTCTTCCCTGTCAGTTCTGAGGAATTATATTCTTATTTATTGTCTCTGCAGTGTCCCGGCCACATCGAAGAAATCTTTAGTGACGATCGCTGCACAAATATCACACAACAGGTACTCTTCTTGTACAGCTCTCTTATTGTTTTAGGACTTTTTCAGCGTTCGGTTACCTTCAAAATAAAGAGGCTTTTGGTTGTTTGGCCCATTCGGGGCTAAATAACTGGTTCACTTTGGAGCAGGGAGATAAAGGGGCAGTTATTTATCTTCCATATTTTCCCCCACTTACCTGCAGAAGCCCCCCATAAAATTGCTGGGGAAGTGCGAACACAGTGCTAAGAACCCCCCCATATTCTCTTCTGTCATGTTCGTTCACCATTATTGTACTTTACGAGGTCTGTAATCTCTCCTGTATTGGTTGTCATTATTTCAGGGATGATTTTTTCCACACTGGTCTGCATTCTTTGTGTGAACATACCAGCTCTCATTACTGCTGTCACAGTGGTGTCACTGGTTTCTGTCGGCGTCGCTGGTTTCGGTCGGTGTCGCTGGTTTCTGTTGGTGTCGCTGGTTTCGGTCGGTATCTCTGGTTTCTGTTGGTGTCGCTGGTTTCGGTTGGTGTCACTGGTTTCGGTCGGTGTCGCTGGTTTCTGTTGGTGTCACTGGTTTCTGTCGGCGTCGCTGGTTTCGGTCGGTGTCGCTGGTTTCTGTTGGTGTCGCTGGTTTCGGTCGGTATCTCTGGTTTCTGTTGGTGTCGCTGGTTTCGGTTGGTGTCACTGGTTTCGGTCGGTGTCACTGGTTTCGGTCGGTATCGCTGGTTTCGGTCGGTATCGCTGGTTTCGGTCGGTGTCGCTGGTTTCTGTTGGTGTCGCTGGTTTCTGTTGGTGTCGCTGGTTTCTGTTGGTGTCGCTGGTTTCTGTCGGTGTCGCTGGTTTTGGTTGGTGTCACTGGTTTCGGTCGGTGTCGCTGGTTTCTGTTGGTGTCGCTGTTTTTGGTCGGTATCGCTGGTTTTGGTCGGTATCGCTGGTTTCTGTTGGTGTCGCTGGTTTCTGTTTGTGTCGCTGGTTTCTGTTTGTGTCGCTGGTTTCTGTCGGTGTCGCTGGTTTCGGTCGGTATCGCTGGTTTCTGTCGGTGTCGCTGGTTTCGGTTGGTATCGCTGGTTTCTGTCGGCGTCGCTGGTTTCGGTTGGTGTCGCTGGTTTCGGTTGGTGTCGCTGGTTTCGGTTGGTATCGCTGGTTTCTGTCGGTGTCGCTGGTTTCGGTTGGTATCGCTGGTTTCTGTCGGCGTCGCTGGTTTCGGTTGGTGTCGCTGGTTTCGGTTGGTATCGCTGGTTTCTGTCGGTGTCGCTGGTTTCGGTTGGTATCGCTGGTTTCTGTCGGCGTCGCTGGTTTCGGTTGGTGTCGCTGGTTTCGGTTGGTATCGCTGGTTTCTGTCGGTGTCGCTGGTTTCTGTCGGTGTCGCTGGTTTCTGTCGGTGTCGCTGGTTTCTGTCGGCGTCGCTGGTTTCTGTCGGCGTCGCTGGTTTCTGTTGGCGTCGCTGGTTTCTGTCGGCGTCGCTAGTTTCTGTCGGCGTCGCTGGTTTCTGTCGGCGTCGCTGGTTTCTGTCGGCGTCGCTGGTTTCGGTTGGCGTCGCTGGTTTCTGTCGGTGTCGCTGGTTTCTGTCGGTGTCACTGGTTTCGGTTGGTGTCGCTGGTTTCGGTTGGTGTCAGAAGGTAAGGACTGGAGGTAGATATTAATCTCGGAGATCACAGACAAACTAAAATTTCCCAGCAGAGTTCCCAGCCAGCCTGCAAACAAACCTCATTTTCCTGTCTATTCATTTCAGTTCAGGTTTTAGGTAGGATTGTTAGACCGGATCAGTTTGGTTTGTTTGCAGGCCGGCTGGGAACTCTGCTGGGAAATGTTAGTATGTGATGTGCGTTGTCCTCCTATGTGCTCCTCTCTGCTGAGGACAGTTATATATTGGGGGGGGGGGCTGCCCTATTTTTGTATAACCTCCGTGTTCTGTAGACTACAAGTCCATTTAAAGGGCTCATTTATTGAAGGAATCATTTCCATGCATGTTCACTTTAAATCCCCCAGTGACAGGAATCCCCTAAATCTGAGGGTGTCAATTGTGAAATTATTGCTGATCACTTCCTAAATGTGCAACTAAGACCTTGACTGAGCCGAGTTTTTACCACCAGACCCCCAACTTCTGGATATTGGCTCGAGCCATTAAAGAATTCACAGCCGCGGAAAGCAACGGGAACTTACCTCTGCGAGGAACCATTCCGGACATGATCGCCGACTCCGACAAGTTCATAAAGCTACAGAATGTGTAAGTTCCGGGATTGTTGTCAACGAAATACAGGAGTTTAGTAGTATGATGGCAGATTTGTTTAATTGTACAGGTAAGTCCATTGTACAGGTAAGTCCACAGGGGGTCGTTTGGGTGGAAATATTCATAGTTCAAAGACCCCAAATCATTGGATAAATCAAGAAAATAGAAAGGAAAAAAAAGGGAGACGAGGTTGTTGCTCCTCAGACTGTTCATAAATGATGAGACATAAATCTGACATCCCCCCCCCCCCCCCCCCCCCCATAGACATCGGACCCCAATCCCCCCCCCCCCCCCCATAGGCATCGGACCCCCTGGGTTATGTGCTGCAGCCCCCAAACATCCAACCAACCAAGAGGCCGGCCCCTCATCCCGCTTCAGATTTTTCCTTTATTGATACAATCGGCACATCGGTCAGACAAATGTCTATAGACGGCATTTAGGTCCAAAATGCATCAGATGGATGTCGGCTGACTGTGGTGTCCACCTTTATATGAAGGTTGTGGTCTGTGGATGGAGTAATCCGGACCCCCATAGACCTCTCCCTGGGAGGGTGAAGGAAGCCGATGTTCAACCTGAGCCACCTGATATCAAGTAGAAGAGCAAGTAGAATATATCTTCATTGAGTATATACTATACGCTCCTTTAACTGCAGCGTGTACCTTTTAACATCCCTCTGCTCTGCCCATGTTACTGTTTGCTGTGAACTCCCATATCTCTGCACTATATACTCTTCCTCTTCTATATACTCTTCCTTTACTCACCTATATACTCTTCCTCTTCTATATACTTTTCCTTTATTCACCTATATACTCTTCCTCTTCTATATACTTTTCCTTTATTCACCTATATACTCTTCCTTTACCCTCCTATATACTCTTCCTTTACTCTCCTATATACTCTTCTATAACTCTCCTATATACTCTTCCGTTACTCTCCTATATACTCTTCCGTTACTCTCCTATATACTCTTCCTTTACTCTCCTATATACTCTTCCTTTACTCTCCTGTATACTCTTCTATAACTCTCCTATATACTCTTCCTTTACTCTCCTATATACTCTTCCTTTACTCTCCTGTATACTCTTCTATAACTCTCCTATATACTCTTCCTTTACTCTCCTGTATACTCTTCCCTATGAGTGAGATCCCTACTGAGTGAAACGCGTTGGGTGGTTGTACCTCAGATGGATTGTTGGGTTTGTTGTCTGGATGAATGAATGGAGTTGAGGCTTCTACTACAGGGATCATTTCCTTCCCGGGGAGCGGCCGATGACTATCGGGAACTGGCTGCGGGTCGGAATGGGTTAGGATTTGGGAATCGGATCCTGCAGAAAAATATTTGCTTTTGATCTTCAGAGGAGCGGTGTTGTCACCCTTCATCAAGGTGTTGTGTGTGGACTACAATACACCCCCCCCCCCCCTCAGTTAAACAATGTGGGGGAGAAGGTGTTCTGTAGTCTTATCACACTTCCTGATAACATTGACACAGGACACTCCTAGATTGGATTTCTGGCGGGATCACCAGGGATTGATTGCATTTATTGAACAGATAGAATTCAACTTTCAGAGATGTATCCATCAAACTAAGAGAGGAAATCAGAGACATTCATTGTTGGGGTTCACATTCCTCTCACTATGACATTCATTGTTGGGGTTCACATCCCTCTCACTATGACATTCATTGTTGGGGTTCACATCCCTCTCACTATGACATTCATTGTTGGGGTTCACATCCCTCTCACTATGACATTCATTGTTGGGGTTCACATCCCTCTCACTATGACATGCGATGGTAATCACAGGACTCTCTTCTCCATTCGCTGTTCAGGTATCGGGAAAAGGCCAAAAAAGACGCCGCCACCGTGGAGCATTACGTCTCCAAACTCCTCCAGACAGTGGGCAGGGTAAGTGCTCCTCACATTCCTATCACACGTGTTCTGAGAGCCGCACATTCCTATCACACGTGTTCTGAGAGCCGCACATTCCTATCACACGTGTTCTGAGAGCCGCACATTCCTGTCACACGTGTTCTGAGAGCCGCACATTCCTATCACACGTGTTCTGAGAGCCGCACATTCTTATCACACGTGTTCTGAGAGCCGCACATTCTTATCACACGTGTTCTGAGAGCCGCACATTCTTATCACACGTGTTCTGAGAGCCGCACATTCCTATCACACGTGTTCTGAGAGCCGCACATTCCTGTCACACGTGTTCTGAGAGCCGCACATTCCTATCACACGTGTTCTGAGAGCCGCACATTCCTATCACACGTGTTCTGAGAGCCGCACATTCCTATCACACGTGTTCTGAGAGCCGCACATTCCTATCACACGTGTTCTGAGAGCCGCACATTCCTATCACACGTGTTCTGAGAGCCGCACATTCCTATCACACGTGTTCTGAGAGCTGTGTGAGCCGTGTGATCTTCCCATGTCAGAGGAATGTTCTTCATTGTGGCTCCTATCTCCAATGTATTCATAAGCTGTAGATCAGGAATTTCTACACCGGCCACTAGGGGCAGCGCCCCCCACCCTGCACATTGTACAGCTCGCTCTCCTGTCTTCCCTGCCACTGCCCCGCATTTCCTGTGCCGTTCCTTCAGTGGCACACACAGAACAGTGTGAATATTCAGTTCACCCAGAATCTCGCTCCTGGAGCCTCGTCCTGATTATGTTTCTGTGAACCTTCCGGGTGTGTCCCTATGATTTCCTTATACAGAGCAATGACAAGAAATCCCCCCAACCTCTATACTAGGAGCAGCTACCCGTCCCTGTGCCAGCGCTTCATTGCCTTCTGCCAGCTGTTCCTATCTGATTGCATTAGAGGGGAACCCACAGACCTATACCACGGGCTCAGAGATTAGAAGGGGGCCCACAGACCCATACCACGGGCTCAGAGATTAGAAGGGGGACCCACAGACCCATACCACGGGCTCAGAGATTAGAAGGGGGACCCACAGGCCCATACCACGGGCTCAGAGATTAGAAGGGGGACCCACAGACCTATACCACGGGCTCAGAGATTAGAAGGGGGACCCACAGGCCCATACCACGGGTTCAGAGATTAGAAGGGGGCCCACAGACCCATACCACGGGCTCAGAGATTAGAAGGGGGACCCACAGACCTATACCACGGGCTCAGAGATTAGAAGGGGACCCACAGACCCATACCACGGGCTCAGAGATTAGAAGGGGGACCCACAGGCCCATACCACGGGCTCAGAGATTAGAAGGGGGACCCACAGACCTATACCACGGGCTCAGAGATTAGAAGGGGGACCCACAGGCCCATACCACGGGTTCAGAGATTAGAAGGGGGCCCACAGACCCATACCACGAGCTCAGAGATTAGAAGGGGGCCCACAGACCCATACCACGGGCTCAGAGATTAGAAGGGGGACCCACAGACCCATACCACGGGCTCAGAGATTAGAAGGGGGACCCACAGGCCCATACCACGGGCTCAGAGATTAGAAGGGGGCCCACAGACCCATACCACGGGCTCAGAGATTAGAAGGGGGCCCACAGACCCATACCACGGGCTCAGAGATTAGAAGGGGACCCACAGCCCCATACCACGGGCTCAGAGATTAGAAGGGGGACCCACAGACCCATACCACGGGCTCAGAGATTGGGAGGGGACCCACAGCCCCATACCACGGGCTCAGAGATTAGAAGGGGACCCACAGGCCCATACCACGGGCTCAGAGATTAGAAGGGGGCCCACAGACCCATACCACGGGCTCAGAGTTTAGAAGGGGACCCACAGGCCCATACCACGGGCTCAGAGATTAGAAGAGAACCCACAGACCCATACCACAGGTTCAGAGATTAGAAGGGGACCCACAGACCCATACCACGGGCTCAGAGATTAGAAGGGGACCCACAGACCCATACCACGGGCTCAGAGATTAGAAGGGGACCCACAGACCCATACCACGGGCTCAGAGATTAGAAGGGGACCCACAGACCCATACCACGGGTTCAGAGATTAGAAGGGGACCCACAGACCCATACCACGGGCTCAGAGATTAGAAGGGGACCCACAGGCCCATACCAGGGGCTCAGAGATTAGAAGGGGACCCATACCAAGGGTTCAGAGATTAGAAGGGGACCCACAGACCCATACCACGGGCTCAGAGATTAGAAGGGGGCCCACAGACCCATACCACGGGCTCAGAGATTAGAAGGGGGACCCACAGACCCATACCACGGGTTCAGAGATTAGAAGGGGACCCACAGACCCATACAACGGGTTCAGAGATTAGAAGAGAACCCACAGACCCATACCACGGGCTCAGAGATTAGAAGGGGACCCACAGACCCATACCACGGGCTCAGAGATTAGAAGGGGACCCACAGACCCATACCACGGGTTCAGAGATTAGAAGGGGACCCACAGACCCATACCACGGGCTCAGAGATTAGAAGGGGACCCATACCACGGGCTCAGAGATTAGAAGGGGACCCATACCAAGGGTTCAGAGATTAGAAGGGGACCCACAGGCCCATACCACGGGCTCAGAGATTAGAAGGGGACCCATACCAAGGGTTCAGAGATTAGAAGGGGACCCACAGACCCATACCACCGGCTCAGAGATTAGAAGGGGGACCCACAAACCCATACAACGGGTTCAGAGATTAGAAGAGAACCCACAGACCCATACCACGGGCTCAGAGATTAGAAGGGGACCCACAGACCCATACCACGGGCTCAGAGATTAGAAGGGGACCCATACCACGGGCTCAGAGATTAGAAGGGGGACCCACAAACCCATACAACGGGTTCAGAGATTAGAAGAGAACCCACAGACCCATACCACGGGCTCAGAGATTAGAAGGGGGACCCACAGACCCATACCACGGGCTCAGAGATTAGAAGGGGACCCACAGACCCATACCACGGGCTCAGAGATTAGAAGGGGACCCACAGACCCATACCACGGGCTCAGAGATTAGAAGGGGACCCACAGACCCATACCACGGGTTCAGAGATTAGAAGAGAACCCACAGACCCATACCACGGGCTCAGAGATTAGAAGAGAACCCACAGACCCATACCACGGGCTCAGAGATTAGAAGGGGACCCACAGGCCCATACCACGGGTTCAGAGATTAGAAGGGGGACCCACAGGCCCATACCACGGGCTCAGAGATTAGAAGGGGACCCACAGGCCCATACCACGGGCTCAGAGATTAGAAGGGGACCCACAGGCCCATACTACGGGCTCAGAGATTCGGTCTTTCAAACTTAAAAAAAATGTTCTGTAATTACAGAGTACTCTTTGAACCTTATAAATTGTCTTGTTTATAACTTTCTGCTGTCATTGCAGCCTCCGGAAAGCATATCGGAAAAAGAAATTCGTCTCTTTTGTAAGTTCTTGTATGTTTTCTTACATTTAATGACCAGTGGATGAAAAAACAGAAAAGAGCTAATCTGAAAAAAAAAAATATATATATATATATAAAATCTTTTCCCTTCAGACTGTTGAGAGATGTGTTTTTCTTGCTGTTCAGGTAGGAATTGCGCTTTCCTGCGGGTGGTGAGGGGCAGATCTGTGTGTGAGGAATACGGTTTGGACACGGCGAAGAAAGATGACATCGGTAAGAGATGACAGCGCACGTTGTGCGTCCGCAATCACCGCTCTTTTCTCTTTATTGACCTCAACATTCATTATAAAGTGTTTCTCCACTTCATATGTTACATTGTTTCCATTCACAGAGCAGATCCTAAAACAACATTTGATTGTCCTTCTCTTCCAGTCTCATTTATGGAGAATCCGGACAGTGAAATTGTCTTCTATCTCATGCTGAGAGCGGTGGACCGCTTCTACAAGCAGCATGGAAGATACCCGGGTACGTTTTCCTTCTGTATCTTCATTCATATTGTAGAAGAAATAGTGAGAAATGTGTCCTGAATCCCGGAGGGGGGAGGGGAAGTATTCCAGGACTTCTGGTCCCTGCACTCATCTGACCCATAGATGATTATTGAATGGTGATCTCTAATCCAACCATAAGATGTATGGAGAAGAATCATCCGAGCCGAGTCTCTGCTTTTCTCCCAGACCTTGCTGTGGTGTTCAGACCGATTCCTGGGGTCCTGAGATCTGTACTAGAGGGGTCCCAGGAAGGTCACATGACGACGTTGGTGATGTCACACCCGGTCCCCTATGCACGCCTGTCATTAATCCTCGGCTCCCCACCACTGTGATGTCACCTACTGATGTCATAGACCCGGCAGGAGGGGAGCCGTTGTCGGCTCTACATGGACACCAAGAAAACTTTCCATAGTTGGAATCTGCGGCTTCCATTGCCGACCTTCTAAAAATGCCAATTCCTCGGCTGTTATGCTGACACTCCAACTTCCGGAGTCACTTCCTTAGAAGAAGTGGAAATCCTGAGCTGAATATCTGTTCTGGGTGAGTGACTCGGAGTATTGAAGCAGGAGGATCAGCATGACACATGTTCAGATGAAGAGGTCGGCAATGGCAGCTGGCATTTCCCTGGTAAAGGTTTCCTTTAAGGGTACATTGATTAGACTGAATGTAGTAGAGTTGGTGGGTGTCTTATATGGCCTTAGCGCCGGTTCACACCATAGAAACGCAGTCCAGATGCTTTTCTGCATGCACTGTTTTGACACGTTCAGTGCATTTTTCCCCCCTCTATGTTCTTAACCTTAATTGAGGACATGGGTGTTCAGGGGCTTTTTTGGTGCTTTTAGATGCGTTCCAGTGCAGGAAAAATGCAGCATGTTCTACATTTTTTTTCTGGAATGTACTGGTGTGAACTCTGCCATTGGACACCATATAACCTACTGTCCATGCTTTTTTGATGCAGAAATAAACTGCACTGGACTGTATGTGGTGTGAACTGGCCCTTCAAGTGGTTGTAAAGGCTGAAGCTTCATTCTATACATGAAGGTAAAAAAACCTTCTGTGTGCCCCTCCCCCCAATACTCACCTGAGCCCCCTCTCCATCCAGTGATGTGCATGAGAGACAAGGCTGTCCCGGGACTCCCTCTCCTCATTGGTGAAGACAGCAATGGGCGCCAATCACTGCCAATGAGAAGAGAGCAGGGGGTGGAGCTGGGCCGCAGCTCTGTTCTGAATGGACGCTGGGAGCTGTGACTCGGCTCAGGTGCCCCCATAGTAATCTGCTTGTTGTGGGGGGAACTCAGGAGGGAGGGGCCAAGAGCACGGAAGAGGGACCTGAGAAGAGGAGGTTCTGGGCTGCTCTGTGCAAAACCATCACAGAGCCGGGAAGTATGAGATGATAAAAACCTTTAAGTCACTTTACTCTTCCCTCAGATCCCGAGGATTAGTGATCCTCAGATCCCAATACATTGCTGGGAGGATCACTTCCAATATACAAAGGCAGCAAACTCTTAAAGTGGTTGTAAACCGCTGGACGCTTTTATTTTACCCTGTAAGGTAATGTCATAATGTGCTAGTATGCATCGTATACTAGCACATTATGTTAAACTTACCTTAAAACAAAGCCCTTCCAGTGCTGAGATATCAAACGCTCCCATCTTCACCCGTCTTGTTTCCGGGTTCGCAGTCTCCAGCGTTGTGACCGGGCCGAGCCGCGATGACGTCCCTTCAGAGCACATGTGCCAGTGATGTCACCGGATACATGTACAGTATATATTTACATTACCTATAGGTAAGTCTTATTCTAGGACCACCTAGAGGGAAAAGTGATGGAAGTTCACTTCCTCTTTACTCCACAGCCGAGGTGATCAAATGTATCAATATGTTGTTATGTGATTGGTAGAACTGGATGGACTTGTGTCTTTTCAATCAAACTAACAATGTAACATCAATCAAAAAATATAGAAAAAGAAATCACTTTTATTGTTCAAGTATCAAAATCCTAAAAAACAGGGAAAAGTGTAAAAACCAAAAAAGAGAGGTTAGTGAAATGATGTAGAAGTTTATGAGGGTGTATGGAAAGCGGTGAGTGTACCCTGATAGAGGAAGGCTCATCCTCCGCTGTGCTTCTCCTGCAGGCGTCCATAACTTCCAGGTAGAGGGGGATTGTGGGAAGCTGAAGACATGTCTGAGCGGTCTCCTCCAGGAATACGGATTATCTCTGTGTGTGAAGGATGAATATATCCAGGAATTGTAAGTCTGCCTCCATTTCACCTCCATAGGAAACATCTCCCCCCACCCCACACTGTGACACGCCCGGTACCTGCTGTGCCATCATCAAACACACTGTGACACACACGGTACCTGCTGTGCCATCATCAAACACACTGTGACACGCCCAGTACCTGCTGTGCCATCATCAAACACACTGTGACACGCCCAGTACCTGCTGTGCCATCATCAAACACACTGTGACACGCCCGGTACCTGCTGTGCCATCATCAAACACACTGTGACACGCCCGGTACCTGCTGTGCCACCATCAAACACACAGTGACACGCCCGGTACCTGCTGTGCCACCATCAAACACACAGTGACACGCCCGGTACCTGCTGTGCCACCATCAAACACACAGTGACACGCCCAGTACCTGCTGTGCCACCATCAAACACACAGTGACACGCCCGGTACCTGCTGTGCCACCATCAAACACACAGTGACACGCCCAGTACCTGCTGTGCCATCATCAAACACACTGTGACACGCCCGGTACCTGCTGTGCCATCATCAAACACACTGTGACACGCCCAGTACCTGCTGTGCCATCATCAAACACACTGTGACACGCCCGGTACCTGCTGTGCCATCATCAAACACACTGTGACACGCCCAGTACCTGCTGTGCCATCATCAAACACACTGTGACACGCCCAGTACCTGCTGTGCCATCATCAAACACACTGTGACAAGCCCGTTACCTGCTGTGCCATCAAACACACAGTGACACGCCCGGTACCTGCTGTGCCATCATCAAACACACTGACACGCCCGTTACCTGCTGTGCCACCATCAAACACACAGTGACACGCCCGGTACCTGCTGTGCCATCATCAAACACACTGTGACACGCCCAGTACCTGCTGTGCCATCATCAAACACACTGTGACACGCCCGTTACCTGCTGTGCCATCAAACACATAGTGACACGCCCAGTACCTGCTGTGCCATCAAACACATAGTGACACGCCCAGTACCTGCTGTGCCATCAAACACATAGTGACACGCCCAGTACCTGCTGTGCCATCATCAAACACACTGTGACACGCCCAGTACCTGCTGTGCCATCATCAAACACACTGTGACACGCCCGTTACCTGCTGTGCCATCAAACACATAGTGACACGCCCAGTACCTGCTGTGCCATCATCAAACACACTGTGACACGCCCGGTACCTGCTGTGCCATCATCAAACACACTGTGACACGCCCGTTACCTGCTGTGCCACCATCAAACACACAGTGACACGCCCGGTACCTGCTGTGCCATCATCAAACACACTGTGACACGCCCGGTACCTGCTGTGCCATCATCAAACACACTGTGACACGCCCGTTACCTGCTGTGCCACCATCAAACACACAGTGACACGCCCAGTACCTGCTGTGCCATCAAACACATAGTGACACGCCCGGTACCTGCTGTGCCATCATCAAACACACTGTGACACGCCCGTTACCTGCTGTGCCATCAAACACATAGTGACACGCCCGGTACCTGCTGTGCCATCATCAAACACACTGTGACACGCCCGGTACCTGCTGTGCCACCATCAAACACACAGTGACACGCCCGGTACCTGCTGTGCCATCATCAAACACACAGTGACACGCCCGGTACCTGCTGTGCCATCATCAAACACACAGTGACACGCCCGGTACCTGCTGTGCCACCATCAAACACACAGTGACACGCCCGGTACCTGCTGTGCCATCATCAAACACACTGTGACACGCCCGGTACCTGCTGTGCCATCATCAAACACTGAGACACACCCGGTACCTGCTGTGCCACCATCAAACACACAGTGACACGCCCGGTACCTGCTGTGCCACCATCAAACACACAGTGACACGCCCGGTACCTGCTGTGCCATCATCAAACACACAGTGACACGCCCGGTACCCGCTGTGCCATCATCAAACATTGTGACACGCCCCGGTACCTGCTGTGCCATCATCAAACACACTGTGACACGCCCGGTACCTGCTGTGCCATCATCAAACACACAGTGACACGCCCGGTACCCGCTGTGCCATCATCAAACACTCGTGACACGCCCAGTACCCGCTGTGCCATCATCAAACAGTGACACGCCTAGTACCTGCTGTGCCACCACCGAAAACCATGACATACCCGGTACACGCTGTGCCATCATCAAACGCCGCGACAAGCCCGGTACCCGCTGTGCCACCACCGAAAACCGTGACACGCCCGGTACCTGCTGTGCCATCATCAAACACACTGTGACAAGCCCGGTACCTGCTGTGCCAACATCAAACACACAGTGACACGCCTGGTACCCGCTGTGCCATCATCAAACACTGTGACACGCCCGGTACCTGCTGTGCCATCATCAAACACACAGTGACACGCCCGGTACCCGCTGTGCCAACATCAAACACACAGTGACACGCCCGGTAACTGCTGTGCCATCATCAAACACTGAGACACACCCGGTACCCGCTGTGCCATCATCAAACACAGTGACACGCCTAGTACCTGCTGTGCCACCACCGAAAACCATGACATGCCCGGTACCCGCTGTGCCATCATCAACACCGCGACAAGCCGGTACCCGCTGTGCCACCACCGAAAACCGTGACACGCCCGGTACCTGCTGTGCCATCATCAAACACTGACACGCCCGGTACCCGCTGTGCCACCACTGAAAACCGTGACGCGTCTGGTACCCGCTGTGCCGCCATCAAATATGCAGGGATTCAGCAGGTCCTCATTATCTCTTTACAAACTGCAAATACAGAGAAATAATTAGAATAGGCGGATGCTGATCTCCAGTCCAGCAGAGGAAAGCTCAGGCAGAGCTGACAACACGGCTCAGGATTTCATTCAAGTAGAGGCAGAGTTGTCAGGCAGGCAGGAAACTCCCTGGATTTCTGTCAGATTAACGGATATTTTTTTGTATTTTCTTCATTTGTAAAGAGGCAAAAAATATAAATTTATTGCAGGGATGTACTGTAAATGTTTTTTCTTTATATATATATATATATATATATATATATATATATATATATATATATATATATATAGCCCAGACATACATAACACATGAAGGGAACATAAGCAGCAATAAGTTTTCATGTTATCTTGATAATCTCTGGTATAGTTTGTGGTTAGAATGATGTCATGGAAAGGAATATACGCCGTATACATTCTTATTGCATAGTATGCTCCGCCCTCATGCAGACTTTTCACCCCGGACTGCGGCCCGTCTTTCTGATAACGCCGCTAATCATTCATTCCTCAGTAGAATGAGCGGAGAGCAGACTATATATATATATATATATATATATATATATATATATATATATATATATATATATATATATATATATATATATATATATATGACCCCCGAGGGCTGAACGCCCCCCCCCCCTCCCCCCAGTGCTCTGGGAGTGATGAGATGGACGAGTATCTGGCGGGAAGTAGGTCAGACTCTTCGCCGTTCTTTGCTGCACTAACTGCGGACATTTCTTCTTTTCCAGCTGCCGGTACGGAGCGGCCGAGCCACACACCATCGCTTCCTTCTTAGGAGGTAAATCTCTCATCTGTCTGATAACAAGACGTTCATCATAAACCTCTCCTGTGTTACTGACACACCCGGCACACACTATAATCACACTATGGGGGGAGGGTTACTGGAGCACAGAATCTGGTGCAGCCGTCCATGGGAGCCAATCAGATTCCAGGTTTTATTGTCAAAGCTTCACTGAACAAGCTGAAGTTAGAAGCTGATTGGCCACCATGCACAGCTGCACCAGATTTTGCAGTTTTAGTAAATCTCCCTCAATGCATCTTTTTCTAATCTAGTATAACAATGTATCTTCTCCTCTAGTATGACGATGTATCTTCTCCTCTAGTATGACGATGTATCTTCTCCTCTAGTATGACGATGTATCTTCTCCTCTAGTGTGACGATGTATCTTCTCCTCTAGTGTGACGATGTATCTTCTCCTCTAGTGTGACGATGTATCTTCTCCTCTAGTGTGACGATGTATCTTCTCCTCTAGTGTGACGATGTATCTTCTCCTCTAGTATGACCATGTATCGTCTCCTCTAGTGTGACAATGTATTGTCTATTCTTCTATTGAAGGTGTTAAGCAGCCACAGCCTGAGGAGAAAAGTCTGATCCCTGCTAGCAGTTTTAGATTGGGGCCCTTGCTGTCTGCTGAGAAGCAGTGGTATCCATGCAGAGGTCCAACATGCCCCCTACTGAGTCAAACCTAGAGTTCTACAACCAGCAAATTGGAGATCTTGGCAGGGGGTGTGTCAGACCTCTACAGAGAGGTCACTGGTTCCTCACAGAGAGCAGGGGCCCCTCTTTACAGCTGCTGGCAGGGGACTGGCTTCTCTATTCAGGCTGGCTTTTAAAGCAAACAAACTTTAGACTTTGCACATCTTTTGTTTTGTATTCAGCTCATTCACCCCAAAGGTTCATCTGGGCTTCAGCACCTCTTCTGGGTTTACTGGACGCCATTCGTCACTCACATCGTAATTTCCATCCCCCTCAATCACCTGCTGGATGTTTATTGTTCACATTAATAACCTTCCATTTCTGTTTTTCAGGAGCTGCTGCCCAGGAAGCCATAAAGATCATTACAAAGCAGTTTGTGATATTTAATAACACCTTCATCTACAACGCCATGTCCCAGACCTCAGCCACCTTCCAGCTCTGATAACACCTTCATCTACAACGCCATGTCCCAGACCTCGGCCACCTTCATCTACAACGCCATGTCCCAGACCTCAGCCACCTTCCAGCTCTGATAACACCTTCATCTACAACGCCATGTCCCAGACCTCAGCCACCTTCCAGCTCTGATAACACCTTCATCTACAACGCCATGTCCCAGACCTCGGCCACCTTCATCTACAACGCCATGTCCCAGACCTCGGCCACCTTCCAGCTTTGATAACACCTTCATCTACAACGCCATGTCCCAGACCTCGGCCACCTTCATCTACAACGAACGCCATGTCCCAGACCTCGGCCACCTTCCAGCTCTGATAACACCTTCATCTACAACGCCATGTCCCAGACCTCGGCCACCTTCATCTACAACGCCATGTCCCAGACCTCGGCCACCTTCATCTACAACGCCATGTCCCAGACCTCGGCCACCTTCCAGCTTTGATAACACCTTCATCTACAGCGCCACGTCCCAGACCTCAGCCACCTTCATCTACAACGCCATATTCCAGACCTCAGCTACCTTCCAGCTCTGATAACACCTTCATCTACAACGCCATGTCCCAGACATCGGCCACCTTCTTCTACAGCGCCATGTCCCAGACCTCAGCTACCTTCCAGCTCTGATAACACCTTCATCTACAACGCCATGTCCCAGACCTCGGCCACCTTCATCTACAACGCCATGTCCCAGACCTCGGCCACCTTCCAGCTTTGATAACACCTTCATCTACAACGCCATGTCCCAGACCTCAGCTACCTTCCAGCTCTGATAACACCTTCATCTACAACGCCATGTCCCAGACCTCGGCCACCTTCATCTACAACGCCATGTCCCAGACATCGGCCACCTTCCAGCTCTGATAACACCTTCATCTACAACGCCATGTCCCAGACCTCGGCCACCTTCATCTACAACGCCATGTCCCAGACCTCGGCCACCTTCCAGCTTTGATAACACCTTCATCTACAGCGCCACGTCCCAGACCTCAGCCACCTTCATCTACAACGCCATATTCCAGACCTCAGCTACCTTCCAGCTCTGATAACACCTTCATCTACAACGTCATGTCCCAGACATCGGCCACCTTCTTCTACAGCGCCATGTCCCAGACCTCAGCTACCTTCCAGCTCTGATAACACCTTCATCTACAACGCCATGTCCCAGACATCGGCCACCTTCTTCTACAGCGCCATGTCCCAGACCTCAGCTACCTTCCAGCTCTGATAACACCTTCATCTACAACGCCATGTCCCAGACCTCAGCTACCTTCATCTACAACACCATGTCCCAGACCTCGGCCACCTTCCAGCTCTGATAACACCTTCATCTACAACGCCATGTCCCAGACCTCGGCCACCTTCATCTACAGCACCATGTCCCAGACCTCGGCCACCTTCCAGCTTGGATTTCTCAGAGAATCGGCTTTGTTTCTATTATTCTCCGGACGTTATTTCTTTCCTTTGAAGGGACAGAGCCCCTAACACTGGTATGTAAGGAGAGGACTGACTCACCCATTGGCTTCTTCTTGGCAACAGGCGCAGTGGGCTCCCTTCAGATTCTGTTGCATTGATATGGCACCCCCAATCCATCGGCTAGATTTGTGTTCCTTTACAGATAAAGACGGCTGTAGATGAGGAGGAGGGAGTGACAGACGTATTCTGTGGTCCTGATGGTGGGAACCGGGGTCATTTAGACTCCCAGCGTCCAGTATAGAAATATCAGCTCTGGACGGCAGGACCCCGTCTGTCTCAGAATGTAGAAATTGTAGAATAAAAATGTTCTTGACAGTAGAACAAATCCCAATAAAGAGTTTGATTTTCTGTGTGTCGGCTTTCTATCACATGATTGTATTCTCCCTGGGTGACGTCATGTGACGTCACGGACTTTCATTGGTGATATGTGAATGACGGGTGCAGTTACAGGCATCATTCAGATAGAATTTTTTTTCAGATTCTCTTCACCATAAGAACAAATGATAGTGGCTGTTCAGCCGCTTGATTGTTCTTACAGGCGGCGGGAGGAGACGCCCCCCTCCCTTCCCCCTCCCCCGCGGCCCTCCGGTGCTTCTACCGGCTCACCCATGCAATCGGCTCGCCCCGAGAAGGAATCTGCTGGTGCTGGAAGTTTGTGATAGAGAATACTGCGGGCCAGATGGTCCCCGGAAGTCTCTATGACCTCCCGGAGGCCGGGGGGGGATGTTATGACATCACAGCCGGCCTCTGCATTTCAAAAAGTGCCGCCGCCTCGGCTGGTAAGCCAAGATCTTTTTTTTTTTTTTTTAATTTCAGGCTTCCCAGCCTGGAGGAGAGATGTGAGGACATATAGACCCCTCAGATCTCACTGCAAAGAGGGCCTGTCCCGCCCTATTCCTATTACATGGGATGTTTACATTCCTTGTAATAGGAATAAAAGTGATAAAAAAAATGCAAAAAGAAAGTGTCAAAATAGGAAAATAAAAGTAAAATAAACAATAAAAAGTGCCCCGTCCCCGCTTACAGAAGTGAATGTATACATAATTCACACCCACATATGAAAACGACTTTCAAACCACATGTGCGGTATCGCCACAATCGTTGGAGCGATAATTCTACAAAAGACCTTCTCTGTGACTCTGAACATGTAACCTGTAAACATTTTTACATTATTTTACTATGGAGATTTTTAAAGTGGATGTAAACCCAAAAATCTTTTTTTTTTTTTTAATGAAGGCTCATATCTGTTACAAGTAAATAGATAGGGGGCGCTAGAGACTAGAATAGAATAGTTTAAAGTGCAAAATCAAAAAATACTTAATTGAATACCATAATTGGTACAAAATTTATAAAGAATAATAAATTAATGGCAATAAAGTTAGTACATGGCCTACAAAAGACAATGCATTGATAACAGTGCTGGTGATAAATGTTCCCAATACAGTGAATACATTCTAAAGTGAAGTGATATCTTCCAATATGTGCCAAATTCTTGCCGCTGATATAAAAAGTTCCGTCACCAAAGTAAAGAAGAGAATACACCTTGAAGTAATAGATATCTGCTTACCAGATACCAATGACCCCTTTACTTAAAAAGAGAGTCACTAGTGCTTGTGCAGGATTGTGCCTGTTCACATGGACGGCTGGATGATGCTTTAGGCATGGACCCCTCCGGTCCCAATCGTTCAAGAAAAGGATATATGAGAAACAAACCAATCTGTTTATCTGTTACAGTAGAGGATGTCATGTCATCTGTGCCCCGACTTGCCACGAAGAGATAATCCAGCTCTGAGCAATCCTCTGATCTTTTTTAAGTGAGATAAAAACAGACGCAGAGAGATCGAAGTCCATTCTCCCCCCTTGCTGTGAATGACGGGTGATTGCCTTATCTCATGCAGGAGGTGAGAGAGACATTCTGTGTACTTCACATCCCCTCCTCCTTTCTTCTCCAGCTCTCCCAGGATTGGCTGCTCCACAACTCAGTATGATTGGACATGCTGAAGTCATGTGGTGACTTTCCTGGGTTTTGACTGGATGTTAATGATCATGGGGCATAATCCACCAGTGTAAGAAATATGGATGGCCGGCCAAGGGGAGTGTAGAGGTGGGCGGGGAGTCTGCTGACATCACGACTCCACCCATTGAGCTCCAGGCAACAGACCCGCCCACAGAATCCGGAGTATTGCGGGGCTCCAAACAGGTAAAGGGGAGATATTTGACAGGTGAGGACACATGCAGGAGGCGTGTCTATCCTTAGAGATACATGCAGGAGGCGTGTCTATCCTTAGAGATACATGCAGGAGGCGTGTCTATCCTTAGAGATACATGCAGGAGGCGTGTCTATTCTTATAGATACATACAGGAGGCGTGTCTATCCTTAGAGATACATGCGGGAGGCGTGTCTATCCTTAGTGATACATACAGGAGGCGTGTCTATCCTTAGAGATACATGCAGGAGGCGTGTCTATTCTTATAGATACATACAGGAGGCGTGTCTATCCTTAGAGATACATGCGGGAGGCGTGTCTATCCTTAGTGATACATACAGGAGGCGTGTCTATCCTTATAGATACATGCAGGAGGCGTGTCTATCCTTAGTGATACATACAGGAGGCGTGTCTGTCCTTATAGATACATGCAGGAGGCGTGTCTATCCTTAGAGATACATGCAGGAGGCGTGTCTATCCTTAGAGATACATGCAGGAGGCGTGTCTATTCTTATAGATACATACAGGAGGCGTGTCTATCCTTAGAGATACATGCGGGAGGCGTGTCTATCCTTAGTGATACATACAGGAGGCGTGTCTATCCTTATAGATACATGCAGGAGGCGTGTCTATCCTTAGTGATACATACAGGAGGCGTGTCTATCCTTATAGATACATGCAGGAGGCGTGTCTATCCTTAGAGATACATGCAGGAGGCGTGTCTATTCTTATAGATACATACAGGAGGCGTGTCTATCCTTAGAGATACATGCAGGAGGCGTGTCTATCCTTAGTGATACATACAGGAGGCGTGTCTATCCTTATAGATACATGCAGGAGGCGTGTCTATCCTTAGAGATACATGCAGGAGGCGTGTCTATTCTTATAGATACATACAGGAGGCGTGTCTATCCTTAGAGATACATGCAGGAGGCGTGTCTATTCTTATAGATACATACAGGAGGCGTGTCTATCCTTAGAGATACATGCAGGAGGCGTGTCTATCCTTATAGATACATACAGGAGGCGTGTCTATCCTTATAGATACATACAGGAGGCGTGTCTATCCTTAGAGATACATGCGGGAGGCGTGTCTATCCTTAGAGATACATGCGGGAGGCGTGTCTATTCTTATAGATACATACGGAGGCGTGTCTATCCTTAGAGATACATGCGGGAGGATACATGCGGGAGGCGTGTCTATCCTTAGAGATACATGCGGGAGGCGTGTCTATCCTTAGAGACACATGCGGGAGGCGTGTCTATCCTTAGAGACACATGCGGGAGGCGTGTCTATCCTTAGAGATACATGCGGGAGGCGTGTCTATCCTTAGAGACAAATGCGGGAGGCGTGTCTATCCTTAGAGACACATGCGGGAGGCGTGTCTATCCTTAGAGACACATGCGGGAGTCGTGTCTATCCTTAGAGACACATGCGGGAGGCGTGTCTATCCTTAGAGATACATGCGGGAGGCGTGTCTATCCTTAGAGATACATGCAGGAGGCGTGTCTATCCTTAGAGATACATGCAGGAGGCGTGTCTATTCTTATAGATACATACGGGAGGCGTGTCTATCCTTAGAGATACATGCGGGAGGCGTGTCTATCCTTAGTGATACATACAGGAGGCGTGTCTATCCTTAGTGATACATACAGGAGGCGTGTCTATCCTTATAGATACATGCAGGAGGCGTGTCTATCCTTAGAGATACATGCGGGAGGCGTGTCTATCCTTAGTGATACATACAGGAGGCGTGTCTATCCTTATAGATACATGCGGGAGGCGTGTCTATCCTTAGAGATACATGCGGGAGGCATGTCTATTCTTATAGATACATACAGGAGGCGTGTCTATCCTTATAGATACATGCAGGAGGCGTGTCTATCCTTAGAGATACATGCAGGAGGCGTGTCTATCCTTAGTGATACATACAGGAGGCGTGTCTATCCTTATAGATACCTACAGGAGGCGTGTCTATCCTTAGTGATACATACAGGAGGCGTGTCTATCCTTATAGATACATGCAGGAGGCGTGTCTATCCTTAGAGATACATGCGGGAGGCGTGTCTATCCTTAGTGATACATACAGGAGGCGTGTCTATCCTTAGAGATACATGCAGGAGGCATGTCTATCCTTAGAGATACATGCAGGAGGCGTGTCTATTCTTATAGATACATACGGGAGGCGTGTCTATCCTTAGAGATACATGCAGGAGGCGTGTCTATCCTTAGTGATACATACAGGAGGCGTGTCTATCCTTATAGATACATACAGGAGGCGTGTCTATCCTTATAGATACATACGGGAGGCGTGTCTATCCTTATAGATACATGCGGGAGGCGTGTCTATTCTTATAGATACATACGGAGGCGTGTCTATCCTTAGAGATACATGCGGGAGGCGTGTCTATCCTTAGAGATACATGCGGGAGGCGTGTCTATCCTTAGAGATACATGCGGGAGGCGTGTCTATCCTTAGAGACACATGCGGGAGGCGTGTCTATCCTTAGAGATACATGCGGGAGGCGTGTCTATCCTTAGAGATACATGCGGGAGGCGTGTCTATCCTTAGAGACACATGCGGGAGGCGTGTCTATCCTTATAGATACATGCGGGAGGCGTGTCTATCCTTAAAGACACATGCGGGAGGCGTGTCTATCCTTAGAGACACATGCGGGAGGCGTGTCCTTAGAGATCAGCACTATGGAAGTCCTCTAGAAATGATCAGAGCGGTTTTAGATCCACATTAAGGACTGAAGTTTGGTGCCGTTCTCTGAGTGTTCACAATTGTAAAGTGTAAAGTGTGACATGTTTGGTTTCTATTTACTCGGCATAACATCGTCTTTTATATTATACAAAAAATTGGGCTAACTTTACTGTTTTATTTTTTTTTAATTCATGAAACTTTATTTTCCAAAAAAAACACGTTTGAAAAATCGCAGCCTAAATATCATGCGAGGTAAAATATTCCAAGACCGTCATTTTATTCCCCAGGGTCTCTGCTAAAACAATATATATAATATTTCTGAGTAAAATAAATGATTGTTCCATGTTGGAGAGGAGTGTCGTGGGGGTGGGGAGGGGTATTATGAAGTCTTGTTGCCCCTTTGGTGGGTGAGAAGATCCGGTGAGGACGACACGCGGGCGCGGCCCCATTCTATTCACCACAGAGGAATGTTTCTTCAATGTTTGAGATGTTTTTGTTTTTTTGGACATTTTATATCTGATGACACAATGAATATTATATATATATATATACATCCGATACATTGTATACGATCCTCTGTATACATGATTGTCACTTCCTCTCATCCTTCTATATTATCTCCTCACATCTCACACTCCTCCCCCTCCTGTCCATCAACACCGGGCCCCGCCCCCCATAGGCAGTTCTCATCCAATCACCTTTCCTCCCGCCCCCTCTGCGCTATCTCCTCCTGTCAGCTTGGCCGATCTTTCCCCTCCCCCGCGTCTCCCTATCCAATCACAGCCCGCGGGTGTTGATGACGTTGGCGGAAGTGCCGTTCCTTTCTACTTCCGGCGGTAAGAGCGGGAAAGGAGCCTGTAGGATGGCGGTGTGTGATGTGGGCGGGTCCTCTGTGTAGTACTACAAATCCCAGCGTGCTGAGGGGGAGGGGGGAGATCTGTGCGAAAAGGACTCAGGGGGTCATGTTTGGTTACCAGGCAACCAGTCACTTCCGGTGTGTCATCCATCCTGACACCCCACGTGACCCCGGAAGTCAGCTGATCCCATCCATAGAGGAAATAACAAACCTGATCAGACCCTCCAACCCCTCCCCCACTCCCAACCCCTCCCCCACTTCCACCTAACTCCTCCTCCCAACCCCTCCCCCACTTCCACCTAACTCCTCCTCCCAACCCCTCCCCCACTTCCACCTAACTCCTCCTCCCAACCCCTCCCCCACTTCCACCTAACTCCTCCCCCAACCTCTCCCCCTCACCCCCCCCACTTTCACCCAACCCCTCCCCCTCCCTAACTTCCACCCAACCCCTCCCCCTCCCTAACTTCCACCCAACCCCTCCCCCACTCCCAACCCCTCCCCCACTTCCACCTAACTCCTCCCCCAACCCCTCCCCCACTTCCACCTAACTCCTCCCCCACTTCCACCTAACTCCTCCCCCAACCCCTCCCCCACTTCCACCTAACTCCTCCTCCCAACCCCTCCCCCTCACCCCCCCCACTTCCACCCAACCCCTCCCCACTTCCACCTAACTCCTCCTCCCAACCCCACCCCCCCCACTTCCACCTAACTCCTCCTCCCAACCCCTCCCCCACTTCCACCCAACCCCTCCCCCACTCCCAACCCCTCCCCCACTTCCACCTAACTCCTCCTCCCAACCCCTCCCCCTCACCCCCCCCACTTCCACCCAACCCCTCCCCACTTCCACCTAACTCCTCCCCCAACCCCTCCCCCACTTCCACCCAACTCCTCCCCCACTTCCACCCAACCCCTCCCCCACTTCCACCCAACCCCTCCCTAACTTCCACCCAACTCCTCCCCCAACCCCTCCCCCACTCCCAACCCCTCCCCCACTTCCACCCAACCCCTCCCTAACTTCCACCCAACTCCTCCCCCAACCCCTCCCCCACTCCCAACCCCTCCCCCACTTCCACCTAACTCCTCCCCCAACCCCTCCCTCACTTCCACCCAACCCCTCCCCCACTTCCACCTAACTCCTCCCCCACTTCCACCCAACCCCTCCCCCCCACTTCCACCCAACTACTCCTCCCAACCCCCCCTCCCCCTCCCCCCACTTCCACCCAACTCCTCCTCCCAACCCCCCCCACTTCCACCCAACTCCTCCTCCCAGCCCCAAACCCTCCCCCACTTCCACCCAACTCCTCCCCCACTTCCACCTAACTCCTCCTCCCAACCACTCCCCTCCCCCACTTCCACCCAACCCCTCCCCCACTTCCACCCAACTCCTCCCCCACTTCCACCTAACTCCTCCTCCCAACCACTCCCCACTTCCACCCAACCCCTCCCCCACTTCCACCCAACCCCTCCCCACTTCCACCTAACTCCTCCCCCAACCCCTCCCCCACTTCCACCCAACCCCTCCCCCACTTCCACCTAACTCCTCCCCAACCCCTCCCCCACTTCCACCCAACCCCTCCCCCTCCCTAACTTCCACCCAACTCCTCCCCCACTCCCAACCCCTCCCCCCACTTCCACCCAACCCCTCCCTAACTTCCACCCAACCCCTCCCCCACTCCCAACCCCTCCCCCACTTCCACCTAACTCCTCCCCCAACCCCTCCCTCACTTCCACCCAACCCCTCCCCCACTTCCACCTAACTCCTCCCCCAACCCCTCCCCCACTTCCACCAACCCCTCCCCCTCCCTAACTTCCACCCAACTCCTCCCCAACCCCTCCCCCACTCCCAACCCCTCCCCCACTTCCACCTAACTCCTCCCCCAACCCCTCCCTCACTTCCACTCAACCCCTCCCCCACTTCCACCTAACTCCTCCCCCAACCCCTCCCCCACTTCCACCCAACCCCTCCTCCCCACTTCCACCCAACTACTCCTCCCAACCCCCCCTCCCCCTCCCCCCACTTCCACCCAACTCCTCCTCCCAACCCCCCCCACTTCCACCCAACTCCTCCTCCCAACCCCCCCTCACCCCCCCCACTTCCACCCAACTCCTCCTCCCAGCCCCAAACCCTCCCCCACTTCCACCCAACTCCTCCCCCACTTCCACCTAACTCCTCCTCCCAACCACTCCCCTCCCCCACTTCCACCCAACCCCTCCCCCACTTCCACCCAACTCCTCCCCCACTTCCACCTAACTCCTCCTCCCAACCACTCCCCACTTCCACCCAACCCCTCCCCCACTTCCACCCAACTCCTCCCCCACTTCCACCTAACTCCTCCTCCCAACCACTCCCCTCCCCCACTTCCACCCAACCCCTCCCCCACTTCCACCCAACTCCTCCTCCCAACCCCTCCCTCACTTCCACCCAACCCCTCCCCCAACCCCTCCCTCACTTCCACCCAACCCCTCCCTCCACTCCTCCCCCCAACCCCACCCCCACCTCATCCAAACCCCTCCCCCACTTCCACCCAACCTCTCCCCCACTTCCACTCCACTCCTCACCCCTCCTCCCAACCCCCCAACTCCTCCTCCCAACCCCCCCCACCACTCCTCCACTTCCAACCAACTCCTCCCTCCACCACTCCTCCTCCTTCCCCCAACCCCTCTCACCCACTCACCCCACCCCTCCCCCACCTTGTGCCCAGATCTGGGAGGCTAAAAATTTGACCAGCTACCCCCCCCCCGCTGTCCAATATGGGGGGATCCTTGTAGGGGGAGGGGTGGTGGATAGTTTGGGGTTCTATTATTAGGGTGACCCCTCCCCCACGCTAAGATATTCACCTATTCTGAAGGAACATATTAGGAGTCACCGTCACTCATCTCTGTAGCTCTGAGCACTGCGGAGAAATTCATCTTCATCTCGATCAGCCACTGAGGTCCCAACTCCTCCCAGTCCAAGAGGGGGCGGAGCTTACCCATCTCTACTAAACACCTCCTGGCAGAACCCCCTCCCTCCAATCAGTGCGTCCGGGAGCAAAATCCCCTCCCCCCAATCAGTGGGTCCGGGAGCAAAATCCCCATCCCCCCAATCAGTGGGTCCGGGAGCAAAATCCCCTCCCTCCAATCAGTGCGTCCGGGAGCAGAACCCCCTCCCCCCAATCAGTGCGTCCGGGAGCAGAACCCCCCAATCAGTGCGTCCGGGAGCAGAATCCTCTCCCCCCAATCAGTGCGTCCGGGAGCAGAACCCCCCAATCAGTGCGTCCGGGAGCAGAACCCCCCAATCAGTGCGTCCGGGAGCAGAACCCCCCAATCAGTGCCCAGGGTTCCCTCCCTTCTCCTCCTTTCTCCTCCGGGGTTCCCTCCCTCCTCCTCCTCTCTCCTCCGGGGTTCCCTCCCTCCTCCTCCTCTCTCCTCCGGGGTTCCCTCCCTCCTCCTCCTCTCTCCTCCGGGGTTCCCTCCCTCCTCCTCCTCTCTCCTCCGGGGTTCCCTCCCCCCTCCTCCTCTCTCCTCCGGGGTTCCCTCCCCCCTCCTCCTCTCTCCTCCGGGGTTCCCTCTCCCTCCTCCTCTCTCCTCCTGGGTTCCCTCTCCCTCCTCCTCTCTCCTCCTGGGTTCCCTCCCCCCTCCTCCTCTCTCCTCCGGGGTTCTCTCCCCCTCCTCCTCTCTCCTCCTGGGTTCCCTCCCCCCTCCTCCTCTCTCTTCCGGGGTTCCCTCCCCCCTCCTCCTCTCTCCTCCGGGGTTCCCTCCCCCTCCTCCTCTCTCCTCCTGGGTTCCCTCCCCCCTCCTCCTCTCTCCTCCTGGGTTCCCTCCCCCCTCCTCTCTCCTCCGGGGTTCCCTCCCCCTCCTCCTCTCTCCTCCTGGGTTCCCTCCCCCTCCTCCTCTCTCCTCCGGGGTTCCCTCCCCCTCCTCCTCTCTCTTCCGGGGTTCCCTCCCTCCCCCCTCCTCTCTCCTGAGGGGGTTCCCTCCCCCCTCCTCTCTCCTCCGGGGTTCCCTCCTCCTCTCTCCTCTGGGGTTCCCTCCCCCCTCCTCCTCTCTCCCCCGGGGTTCCCTCCCTTATCCTCTCTCCTCAGGGGTTCCCTCCCCCCTCCTCCTCTCTCTTCCGGGGTTCCCTCCCTCCCCCCTCCTCTCTCCTGAGGGGGTTCCCTCCCCCCTCCTCTCTCCTCCGGGGTTCCCTCCTCCTCTCTCCTCTGGGGTTCCCTCCCTTCTCCTCCTCTCTCCTCAGGGGGTTCCCTCCCTTCTCCTCCTCTCTCCTCAGGGGGTCCCTCCCTTCTCCTCCTCTCTCCTCAGGGGGTTCCCTCCCTTCTCCTCCTCTCTCCTCAGGGGGTTCCCTCCCTTCTCCTCCTCTCTCCTCCGGGGTTTCTTCCCTCCTCCTCCTCTCTCCTCAGGGGGTTCCTTCCCTCCTCCTCCTCTCTCCTCCGGTGTTTCCTCCCTCCTCCTCCTCTCTCCTCCGGGGTTTCCTCCCTCCTCCTCCTCTCTCCTCCGGGGTTTCCTCCCTCCTCCTCCTCTCTACTCCGGGGTTCCCTCCCTTCTCCTCCTCTCTCCTCCGGGGGTTCCTTCCCTTCTCCTCCTCTCTCCTCAGGGGGTTCCTTCCCTCCTCCTCCTCTCTACTCCGGGGTTCCCTCCCTTCTTCTCCTCTCTCCTCCGGGGTTCTTTCCCTCCTCATCCTCTCTCCTCCGGGGTTTCCTCCATCCTCCTCCTCTCTCCTCCGGGGTTCCCTCCCTTCTTCTCCTCTCTCCTCCGGGGTTCCTTCCCTCCTCATCCTCTCTCCTCCGGGGTTTCCTCCCTCCTCCTCCTCTCTCCTCCGGGGTTTCCTCCCTCCTCCTCCTCTCTACTCCGGGGTTCCCTCCCTTCTCCTCCTCTCTCCTCAGGGGGTTCCCTCCCTTCTCCTCCTCTCTCCTCCGGGGGTTCCCTCCCTTCTCCTCCTCTCTCCTCAGGGGGTTCCCTCCCTTCTCCTCCTCTCTCCTCCGGGGGTTCCCTCCCTTCTCCTCCTCTCTCCTCAGGGGGTTCCCTCCCTTCTCCTCCTCTCTCCTCCGGGGGTTCCTTCCCTTCTCCTCCTCTCTCTCCTCCGGGGGTTCCTTCCCTTCTCCTCCTCTGGGGTTTCCTCCCTCCTCCTCCTCTCTCCTCCGGGGTTCCCTCCACTCTCCTCAGGGGGTTCCCTCCCTTCTCCTCCTCTCTCCTCCGGGGGTTCCTTCCCTTCTCCTCCTCTCTCCTCAGGGGGTTCCTTCCCTCCTCCTCCTCTCTACTCCGGGTTCCCTCCCTTCTCCTCCTCTCTCCTCCGGGGGTTCCTTCCCTTCTCCTCCTCTCTCCTCCGGGGGTTCCTCCCTTCTCCTCCTCTCTCCTCAGGGGGTTCCCTCCCTTCTCCTCCTCTCTCCTCAGGGGGTTCCCTCCCTTCTCCTCCTCTCTCCTCAGGGGGTTCCTTCCCTCCTCCTCCTCTCTACTCCGGGTTCCTTCCCTTCTCCTCCTCTCTCTCCTCCGGGGTTCCTTCCCTTCTCCTCCTCTCTCCTCCTGGGTTTCCTCCCTCCTCCTCCTCTCTCTTCCGGGGTTCCCTCCCTTATCCTCTCTCCTGAGGGGGTTCCCTCCGTCCCCCCTCCTCTCTCCTCCGGGGTTCCCTCCTCCTCTCTCCTCCGGGGTTCCCTCCCTTCTCCTCCTCTCTCCTCAGGGGGTTCCCTCCCTTCTCCTCCTCTCTCCTCAGGGGGTCCTCCTCTCTCCTCCGGGGTTCCCTCCCTTCTCCTCCTCTCTCCTCAGGGGGTTCCCTCCCCCCCCCTCCTCTCTCTTCCGGGGTTCCCTCCCTCCTCTCTCCTGAGGGGGTTCCCTCCCTCCCCCCTCCTCTCTCCACCGGGGTTCCCTCCTCCTCTCTCCTCCGGGGTTCCCTCCCTTCTCCTCCTCTCTCCTCCGGTGTTTCCTCCCTCCTCCTCCTCTCTCCTCCGGGGTTTCCTCCCTCCTCCTCCTCTCTCCTCCGGGGTTTCCTCCCTCCTCCTCCTCTCTACTCCGGGGTTCCCTCCCTTCTCCTCCTCTCTCCTCCGGGGGTTCCTTCCCTTCTCCTCCTCTCTCCTCAGGGGGTTCCTTCCCTCCTCCTCCTCTCTACTCCGGGGTTCCCTCCCTTCTTCTCCTCTCTCCTCCGGGGTTCTTTCCCTCCTCATCCTCTCTCCTCCGGGGTTTCCTCCATCCTCCTCCTCTCTCCTCCGGGGTTCCCTCCCTTCTTCTCCTCTCTCCTCCGGGGTTCCTTCCCTCCTCATCCTCTCTCCTCCGGGGTTTCCTCCCTCCTCCTCTCTCCTCCGGGGTTTCCTCCCTCCTCCTCCTCTCTACTCCGGGGTTCCCTCCCTTCTCCTCCTCTCTCCTCAGGGGGTTCCCTCCCTTCTCCTCCTCTCTCCTCCGGGGGTTCCCTCCCTTCTCCTCCTCTCTCCTCAGGGGGTTCCCTCCCTTCTCCTCCTCTCTCCTCCGGGGGTTCCTTCCCTTCTCCTCCTCTCTCTCCTCCGGGGGTTCCTTCCCTTCTCCTCCTCTGGGGTTTCCTCCCTCCTCCTCCTCTCTCCTCCGGGGTTCCCTCCACTCTCCTCAGGGGGTTCCCTCCCTTCTCCTCCTCTCTCCTCCGGGGGTTCCTTCCCTTCTCCTCCTCTCTCCTCAGGGGGTTCCTTCCCTCCTCCTCCTCTCTACTCCGGGTTCCCTCCCTTCTCCTCCTCTCTCCTCCGGGGGTTCCTTCCCTTCTCCTCCTCTCTCCTCCGGGGGTTCCTCCCTTCTCCTCCTCTCTCCTCAGGGGGTTCCCTCCCTTCTCCTCCTCTCTCCTCAGGGGGTTCCCTCCCTTCTCCTCCTCTCTCCTCAGGGGGTTCCTTCCCTCCTCCTCCTCTCTACTCCGGGTTCCTTCCCTTCTCCTCCTCTCTCTCCTCCGGGGTTCCTTCCCTTCTCCTCCTCTCTCCTCCGGGGTTTCCTCCCTCCTCCTCCTCTCTCTTCCGGGGTTCCCTCCCTTATCCTCTCTCCTGAGGGGGTTCCCTCC
Organism: Aquarana catesbeiana; assembly: GCF_042186555.1. Taxonomy (NCBI): domain Eukaryota; kingdom Metazoa; phylum Chordata; class Amphibia; order Anura; family Ranidae; genus Aquarana; species Aquarana catesbeiana. Next base: position 283,852,206 of record NC_133334.1, on the reverse strand, counting down.
GTCCCCCCTCCTCTCTCCTCCGGGGTTCCCTCCTGCTCTCTCCTCCGGGGTTCCCTCCCTTCTCCTCCTCTCTCCTCAGGGGGTTCCCTCCCTCCTCCTCCTCTCTCCTCCGGGGTTCCCTCCCTTCTCCTCCTCTCTCCTCAGGGGGTTCCCTCCCCCCCTCCTCCTCTCTCTTCCGGGGTTCCCTCCCTCCTCTCTCCTGAGGGGGTTCCCTCCCTCCCCCCTCCTCTCTCCTCCGGGGTTCCCCCCTCCTCTCTCCTCCGGGGTTCCCTCCCTTCTCCTCTCTCCTCCGGGGGTTCCCTCCCTTCTCCTCCTCTCTCCTCCGGGGGTTCCTTCCCTTCTCCTCCTCTCTCTCCTCCGGGGGTTCCTTCCCTTCTCCTCCTCTCTCCTCCGGGGTTTCCTCCCTCCTCCTCCTCTCTCCTCCGGGGTTCCCTCCACTCTCCTCAGGGGGTTCCCTCCCTTCTCCTCCTCTCTCCTCAGGGGGTTCCCTCCCTTCTCCTCCTCTCTCCTCAGGGGGTTCCCTCCCTTTTCCTCCTCTCTCCTCAGGGGTTTCCTTCCCCCCTCCTCCTCTCTCCTCCGAGGTTCCCTCCCTTCTTCTCCTCTCTCCTCAGGGGTTTCCCTCCCTCCTCCTCCTCTCTCCTCCGGGGTTCCTTCCCACCTCCTCCTCTCTACTCCGGGGTTCCCTCCCTTCTTCTCCTCTCTCCTCCGGGGGTTCCCTCCCTTCTCCTCCTCTCTCCTCCGGGGGTTCCCTCCCTTCTTCTCCTCTCTCCTCCGGGGGTTCCCTCCCTTCTCCTCCTCTCTCCTCCGGGGGTTCCCTCCCTTCTCCTCCACTCTCCTCCGGGGGTTCCTTCCCTTCTCCTCTCTCTCCTCCGGGGGTTCCTTCCCTCCTCCTCCTCCTCTCTCCTCAGGGGGTTCCCTCCCTTCTGCTCCTCTCTCCTCCGGGGTTCCCTCCCTTCTCCTCCTCTCTCCTCAGGGGGTTCCCTCCCTTCTGCTCCTCTCTCCTCCGGGGTTCCTTCCCTTCTCCTCCTCTCTCCTCAGGGGGTTCCCTCCCTTCTCCTCCTCTCTCCTCAGGGGGTTCCCTCCCTTTTCCTCCTCTCTCCTCAGGGGTTTCCTTCCCCCCCTCCTCCTCTCTCCTCCGAGGTTCCCTCCCTTCTTCTCCTCTCTCCTCAGGGGTTTCCCTCCCTCCTCCTCCTCTCTCCTCCGGGGTTCCTTCCCACCTCCTCCTCTCTCCTCAGGGGGTTCCCTCCCTTCTCCTCCTCTCTCCTCCGGGGGTTCCCTCCCTTCTTCTCCTCTCTCCTCCGGGGGTTCCCTCCCTTCTCCTCCTCTCTCCTCCGGGGGTTCCCTCCCTTCTCCTCCACTCTCCTCCGGGGGTTCCTTCCCTTCTCCTCTCTCTCCTCCGGGGGTTCCCTCCCTCCTCCTCCTCCTCTCTCCTCCGGGGGTTCCTTCCCTTCTCCTCCTCTCTCCTCCGGGGGTTCCTTCCCTTCTCCTCCTCTCTCCTCCGGGGTTTCCTCCCTCCTCTTCCTCTCTCCTCAGGGGGTTCCCTCCCTTCTGCTCCTCTCTCCTCCGGGGTTCCCTCCCTCCTCCTCCTCTCTCCTCAGGGGGTTCCCTCCCTTCTGCTCCTCTCTCCTCCGGGGTTCCTTCCCTTCTCCTCCTCTCTCCTCAGGGGGTTCCTTGCCTCCTCCTCTTTTATTTTTTTTATACTAGTAATGGCTGTGATCAGCAACTTCTAGCAGGACTGCGACATTGCGGCAGACAATCAGACACTAACTGACACTTTTGGGGACCGATGACACTAATACAGTGATCAGTGCTAATACTATAGACTGTCACTGTACTAATAACACTGGCAGGGAAGGGGTTGACATCAGGGGCGTGTAAAGGGTTATATGTGTGCCTAGCCAGTGTTTTTGTGCTGCTTCCACTAAGGGATGTGATGGATTTTACTCCCTGCGTTGCACATCCCCCGCTGACAGGACAGAGCTCTGCATTGTTTACATAGACAGAGCTCCATTCAGCATCGCTTGACGATCGGCGGGTGCCAGAGGACATTCATTGGCTGGCACTAATCACAGCAGAACGCAGCGCCCCCTAGGTGGAAGGGCAGGGTGGTGTATATATACTGTATACTCTGCACAGAATGGCCGCCCTCTGGGGATAATGTTTATCTTCACCGAGATTCATATGATTGGTCTGTGTTGTTTCAGCTCATCCAGAGGAATGTGATGGCAGCGCACCGGTCTGGGGGAGCACTGTGCTCATTTGGTGAGATTATAGTTACTCCTCTCTCAGTGCTTAAATATATACACTATATCACCAAAAGTATTGGGACGCCTGCCTTTACACACACTATATCACCAAAAGTATTGGGACGCCTGCCTTTACACACACTATATCACCAAAAGTATTGGGACGCCTGCCTTTACACACACATGACCTTTAATGACATCCCAGTCTTAGTCCGGAGGGTTCAATATTGAGTTGGCTCCGCCCTTTGCAGCTATAACAGCTTCACCTCTTCTGGGAAGGCCGTCCACAAGGTTTAGGAGGGTGTCTATGGGAAGGTTTGACCATTCTTCTAGAAGAGCAGCACTGACATAGAGGCACGACACCCCACGCAGGATCTTATCTTCCTCAGGATGTGTGACACCAGAGACTCATGGATTCAATTCTCTTACTGAGTTGCCACATTTGAAGTTTTAGCGACACCCGGTCCTGACCTTCTGTGGGTGGAGTCTGATTGCTGCCCAGCACACTCCCTGCCATACACACTTTTATATTCGAAGTATCCGGCTATCCTGGTTTGGCGTTCCTCTGTGACTACTGGAATAGTCGCCTCCTATCTTTTTTGAACATGGAATCACTCGAATTGAACTAAAATGTATCTGACTATTCTTCACTCTCTACCCCTGATGAAGGTGTTAAAAAACTGGAAACGCGTCGGGTATCAGGGGACACTACCCATTGGAGAGTATTGATATTCTTTTGTATGTCATGATTTTGTTTTTATGTTTATGTGTTTTGGTTTTATGTTTAATATATATATTGTATAGACGTTACACGTCTTTTTACCTATTTGTATAGATTTACGTTTCATTATTAAAGATATTTATTTTTACATCAGAGTTGGTGATCTTTCAAAGTCCCATTTAGGGGGTTCCTCTTTGTTCAATCTTGTTCTATGAGCGTCCCTGCGGAGCGCCCCCACAATCTTCTTTATGAACGTTCCTACGGAGCACCCCCACAATCTTCTTTATGAGCGTCCCTACAGAGCGCCCCCACAATCTTCTTTATGAGCGTCCCTACAGAGCGCCCCCACAATCTTCTTCTATGAGTGTCCCTGCGGAGCGCCCCCACAATCTTCTTTATGAGCGTCCCTGCGGAGCACCCCCACAATCTTCTTTATGAGCGTCCCTACAGAGCGCCCCCACAATCTTCTTCTATGAGTGTCCCTGCAGAGCGCCCCCACAATCTTCTTTATGAGCGTCCCTGCGGAGCACCCCCACAATCTTCTATGAGTGTCCCTGCGAAGCGCCCCCACAATCTTCTTTATGAGCTTCCCTACGGAGCGCCCCCACAATCTTCTTTATGAGCGTCCCTGTGGAGCGCTCCCACAATCTTCTTTATGAGCGTCCCTGCGGAGCGCCCCCACAATCTTCTTTATGAGCGTCCCTACGGATCGCCCCCACAATCTTCTTCTATGAGTGTCCCTGCAGAGCGCCCCCACAATCTTCTTTATAAGCGTCCCTACGGAGTACCACCACAATCTTCTTCTATGAGTGTCCCTGCGGAGCGCCCCCACAATCTTCTTCTATGAGTGTCCCTGCGGAGCGCCCCCACAATCTTCTTCTATGAGTGTCCCTGCAGAGCGCCCCCACAATCTTCTTCTATGAGTGTCCCTGCGAAGCGCCCCAACAATTTTCTTCTATGAGTGTCCCTGCGGAGCACCCCCACAATCTTCTTCTATGAGTGTCCCTGCGAAGCGCCCCAACAATCTTCTTCTATGAGTGTCCCTGCGGAGCACCCCCACAATCTTCTTCTATGAGCGTCCCTGCAGAGCCCCCCCACAATCTTCTATGAGTGTCCCTGCGCAGCACCCCACAGCCATCTTCTATGAGTGTCCCTGCGGAGCACCCCCACAATCTTCTTCTATGAGCGTCCCTGCGAAGCGCCCCCACAATCTTCTATGAGTGTCCCTGCGGAGCACCCCCACAACCATCTTCTATGAGTGTCCCTGCGGAGCGCCCCCACAATCTTCTTCTATGAGTGTCCCTGCGGAGCACCCCCACAACCATCTTTTATGAGTGTCCCTGCGGAGCGCCCCCACAATCTTCTTCTATGATTGTCCCTGCGGAGCGCCCCCACAATCTTCTTTATGAGCGTCCCTGCGGAGCACCCCCACAACCATCTTTTATGAGTGTCCCTGCGGAGCACCCCCACAACCATCTTTTATGAGTGTCCCTGCGGAGCGCCCCCACAATCTTCTTCTATGAGTGTCCTTGCGGAGCGCCCCCACAATCTTCTTCTATGATTGTCCCTGCGGAGCGCCCCCACAATCATCTTCTATGAGTGTCCTTGCGGAGCACCCCCACAATCTTCTTCTATGAGTGTCCTTGCGGAGCACCCCCACAATCTTCTATGAGTGTCCTTGCGGAGCGCCCCCACAATCTTCTATGAGTGTCCCTGCGGAGCGCCCCCACAATCTTCTATGAGTGTCCCTGCGGAGCGCCCCCACAATCTTCTATGAGTGTCCTTGCGGAGCGCCCCCACAATCTTCTATGAGTGTCCTTGCGGAGCGCCCCCACAATCTTCTATGAGTGTCCCTGCGGAGCGCCCCCACAATCTTCTTCTATGAGTGTCCCTGCGGAGCGCCCCCACAATCTTCTTCTATGAGTGTCCTTGCGGAGCGCCCCCACAATCTTCTATGAGTGTCCTTGCGGAGCGCCCCCACAATCTTCTTCTATGAGTGTCCCTGCGGAGCGCCCCCACAATCTTCTTCTATGAGTGTCCCTGTGGAGCGCCCCCACAATCTTCTTCTATGAGTGTCCTTGCGGAGCGCCCCCACAATCTTCTATGAGTGTCCTTGCGGAGCGCCCCCACAATCTTCTTCTATGAGTGTCCTTGCAGAGCGCCCCCACAATCTTCTTCTATGAGTGTCCTTGCGGAGCGCCCCCACAATCTTCTATGAGTGTCCCTGCGGAGCACCCCCACAACCATCTTCTATGAGTGTCCCTGCGGAGCGCCCCCACAATCTTCTATGAGTGTCCCTGCGGAGCGCCCCCACAATCTTCTATGAGTGTCCTTGCGGAGCGCCCCCACAATCTTCTATGAGTGTCCTTGCGGAGCGCCCCCACAATCTTCTATGAGTGTCCTTGCGGAGCGCCCCCACAATCTTCTATGAGTGTCCCTGCGGAGCGCTCCCACAATCTTCTATGAGTGTCCTTGCGGAGCGCCCCCACAATCTTCTTCTATGAGTGTCCTTGCGGAGCGCCCCCACAATCTTCTTCTATGAGTGTCCTTGCGGAGCGCCCCCACAATCTTCTATGAGTGTCCCTGCGGAGCGCCCCCACAATCTTCTTCTATGAGTGTCCTTGTGGAGCGCCCCCACAATCTTCTATGAGTGTCCTTGCGGAGCGCCCCCACAATCTTCTATGAGTGTCCCTGCGGAGCGCCCCCACAATCTTCTATGAGTGTCCCTGCGGAGCGCCCCCACAATCTTCTATGAGTGTCCCTGCGGAGCGCCCCCACAATCTTCTATGAGTGTCCTTGCGGAGCGCCCCCACAATCTTCTATGAGTGTCCCTGCGGAGCGCTCCCACAATCTTCTTCCATGTCTCTGTATTGTTTTTACTTTTCCTTCTTCTCATATATTTTTTCTTTGTAGAGATGAAGACTGATCTGAAATTATTATTGGAATGTCTGAAATATGAGATGGATAATCCGGAGTTACAGAAGGAGACGTTGGTGGCGATCCGCTCCATCTGCCAGAATAACAGTAAGTTCTCCGTCTGTATTGTGAATGGGGGGAGAATGGAATAAGAATCTCCTCTATTCACAGACAAGGGGGATGAAAGAATCCCCTCCCCCCCTCCCAGGACATTATATTGTGACTGCGGCTCTCTCTGCTGTCAGAATTCGCTGATCGGCGGCCGCAGTCGCTCATCAAGAAAAGTTTTCCAACTTGTAGGTTTGTCAGAAGTTGATCTAACGAGTGACTTCTATTGAACGGGGGGGAGGGACACACCCTGAATCTCAGGCGTCTGCAGAACCGGCCAATGGGCTCTGAACTCCGGGCAGAAATGTGTTTCATTATATACAATGAGGGTTTCATATCCTACACAGATGTGGTGCTGAGTATTATTAGGAATTCTGAACATGAGATCCATTGTTATTCCTCAGCTTTGCAGCTCTGATCTCCCCGCCGACACCGGCCTGAGGAGACCCCAGAGAGGTGGGGGAGATAAGGGAGGAGACACCAGAGAGGTGGGGGAGATAAGGGAGGAGACACCAGAGAGGCGGGGGAGATAAGGGAGGAGACACCAGAGAGGTGGGGGAGATAAGGGAGGAGACACCAGAGAGGTGGGGGAGATAAGGGAGGAAACACCAGAGAGGTGGGGCAGATAAGGGAGCAGACCCCAGAGAGGTGGGGGAGATAAGGGAGGAGACCCCAGAGAGGTGGGGGAGATAAGGGAGGAGACACCAGAGAGGTGGGGGAGACACCAGGGAGGCGGGGGAGATAAGGGAGGAGACACCAGAGAGGTGGGGGAGATAAGGGAGGAGACACCAGAGAGGCGGGGGAGATAAGGGAGGAAACACCAGAGAGGTGGGGGAGACACCAGGGAGGCGGGGGAGATAAGGGAGGAGACACCAGAGAGGTGGGGGAGATAAGGGAGGAGACACCAGAGAGGCGGGGGAGATAAGGGAGGAAACACCAGAGAGGTGGGGCAGATAAGGGAGGAGACCCCAGAGAGGTGGGGGAGATAAGGGAGGAGACCCCAGAGAGGTGGGGGAGATAAGGGAGGAGACACCAGAGAGGTGGGGGAGATAAGGGAAGAGACCCCAGAGAGGTGGGGGAGATAAGGGAGGAGACACCAGAGAGGTGAGGCAGATAAGGGAGGAGACCCCAGAGAGGTGGGGGAGATAAGGGAAGAGACCCCAGAGAGGTGGGGGAGATAAGGGAGCAGACCCCAGAGAGGTGAGGCAGATAAGGGAGGAGACCCCAGAGAGGTGGGGGAGATAAGGGAAGAGACCCCAGAGAGGTGGGGGAGATAAGGGAGGAGACACCAGAGAGGTGGGGGAGACACCAGGGAGGAGACACCAGAGAGGTGGGGGAGATAAGGGAGGAGACACCAGAGAGGCGGGGGAGATAAGGGAGGAAACACCAGAGAGGTGGGGCAGATAAGGGAGGAGACCCCAGAGAGGTGGGGGAGATAAGGGAGGAGACACCAGAGAGGTGGGGGAGATAAGGGAGGAGACCCCAGAGAGGTGGGGGAGATAAGGGAGGAGACCCCAGAGAGGTGGGGCAGATAAGGGAGGAGACACCAGAGAGGTGGGGGAGATAAGGGAGGAGACACCAGAGAGGTAGGGGAGATAAGGGAGGAGACCCCAGAGAGGTGGGGGAGATAAGGGAGGAGACCCCAGACAGGTGGGGGAGATAAGGGAGGAGACACCAGAGAGGTGGGGGAGATAAGGGAGGAGACACCAGAGAGGTGGGGGAGATAAGGGAGGAGACACCAGAGAGGTGGGGCAGATAAGGGAGGAGACACCAGAGAGGTGGGGGAGATAAGGGAGGAGACACCAGAGAGGTGGGGGAGATAAGGGAGGAGACGCCAGAGAGGTGGGGGAGATAAGGGAGGAGACACCAGAGAGGTGGGGGAGATAAGGGAGGAGACACCAGAGAGGTGGGGGAGATAAGGGAGGAGACACCAGAGAGGTGGGGCAGATAAGGGAGGAGACACCAGAGAGGTGGGGGAGATAAGGGAGGAGACACCAGAGAGGTGGGGGAGATAAGGGAGGAGACACCAGAGAGGTGGGGGAGATAAGGGAGGAGACACCAGAGAGGTGGGGGAGATAAGGGAGGAGACACCAGAGAGGTGGGGCAGATAAGGGAGGAGACACCAGAGAGGTGGGGGAGATAAGGGAGGAGACACCAGAGAGGTGGGGGAGATAAGGGAGGAGACGCCAGAGAGGTGGGGGAGATCAGGGAGGAGACACCAGAGAGGTGGGGGAGATAAGGGAGGAGACACCAGAGAGGTGGGGGAGATAAGGGAGGAGACGCCAGAGAGGTGGGGGAGATAAGGGAGGAGACACCAGAGAGGTGGGGGAGATAAGGGAGGAGACACCAGAGAGGTGGGGGAGATAAGGGAGGAGACACCAGAGAGGTGGGGCAGATAAGGGAGGAGACACCAGAGAGGTGGGGGAGATAAGGGAGGAGACACCAGAGAGGTGGGGGAGATAAGGGAGGAGACACCAGAGAGGTGGGGGAGATAAGGGAGGAGACACCAGAGAGGTGGGGGAGATAAGGGAGGAGACACCAGAGAGGTGGGGCAGATAAGGGAGGAGACACCAGAGAGGTGGGGGAGATAAGGGAGGAGACACCAGAGAGGTGGGGGAGATAAGGGAGGAGACGCCAGAGAGGTGGGGGAGATCAGGGAGGAGACACCAGAGAGGTGGGGGAGATAAGGGAGGAGACACCAGAGAGGTGGGGCAGATAAGGGAGGAGACACCAGAGAGGTGGGGGAGATAAGGGAGGAGACACCAGAGAGGTGGGGGAGATAAGGGAGGAGACGCCAGAGAGGTGGGGGAGATAAGGGAGGAGACGCCAGAGAGGTGGGGGAGATCAGGGAGGAGACACCAGAGAGGTGGGGGAGATAAGGGAGGAGACCCCAGAGAGGTGGGGGAGATAAGGGAGGAGACACCAGAGAGGTAGGGGAGATAAGGGAGGAGACACCAGAGAGGTGGGGGAGATAAGGGAGGAGACCCCAGAGAGGTAGGGGAGATAAGGGAGGAGACCCCAGAGAGGTGGGGGAGATAAGGGAGGAGACACCAGAGAGGTGGGGGAGATAAGGGAGGAGACACCAGAGAGGTGGGGGAGATAAGGGAGGAGACCCCAGAGAGGTGGGGGAGATAAGGGAGGAGACCCCAGAGAGGTGGGGGAGATAAGGGAGGAGACACCAGAGAGGTGGGGGAGATAAGGGAGGAGACCCCAGAGAGGTGGGGGAGATAAGGGAGGAGACCCCAGAGAGGTGGGGGAGATAAGGGAGGAGACACCAGAGAGGTGGGGCAGATAAGGGAGGAGACACCAGAGAGGTGGGGGAGATAAGGGAGGAGACACCAGAGAGGTGGGGGAGATAAGGGAGGAGACGCCAGAGAGGTGGGGGAGATAAGGGAGGAGACACCAGAGAGGTGGGGGAGATCAGGGAGGAGACACCAGAGAGGTGGGGGAGATAAGGGAGGAGACCCCAGAGAGGTGGGGGAGATAAGGGAGGAGACCCCAGAGAGGTAGGGGAGATAAGGGAGGAGACACCAGAGAGGTGGGGGAGATAAGGGAGGAGACCCCAGAGAGGTAGGGGAGATAAGGGAGGAGACCCCAGAGAGGTGGGGGAGATAAGGGAGGAGACACCAGAGAGGTGGGGGAGATAAGGGAGGAGACACCAGAGAGGTGGGGGAGATAAGGGAGGAGACCCCAGAGAGGTGGGGGAGATAAGGGAGGAGACCCCAGAGAGGTGGGGGAGATAAGGGAGGAGACACCAGAGAGGTGGGGCAGATAAGGGAGGAGACACCAGAGAGGTGGGGGAGATAAGGGAGGAGACCCCAGAGAGGTGGGGGAGATAAGGGAGGAGACACCAGAGAGGTGGGGCAGATAAGGGAGGAGACCCCAGAGAGGTGGGGGAGATAAGGGAGAAGACCCCAGAGAGGTGGGGGAGATAAGGGAGGAGACCCCAGAGAGGTGGGGGAGATCAGGGAGGAGACACCAGAGAGGTGGGGGAGATCAGGGAGGAGACACCAGAGAGGTGGGGGAGATCAGGGAGGAGACACCAGAGAGGTGGGGGAGATCAGGGAGGAGACACCAGAGAGGTGGGGGAGATCAGGGAGGAGACACCAGAGAGGTGGGGGAGATCAGGGAGGAGACACCAGAGAGGTGGGGGAGATCAGGGAGGAGACACCAGAGAGGTGGGGGAGATCAGGGAGGAGACACCAGCGAGGCGGGGGAGATAAGGGAGGAAACACCAGAGAGGTGGGGGAGATAAGGGAGGAGACACCAGGGAGGTGGGGGAGATAAGGGAGGAGACCCCAGAGAGGCGGGGGAGATAAAGGAGGAGACACCAGAGAGGTGGGGGAGATAAGGGAGGAGACCCCAGAGAGGTGGGGGAGATAAGGGAGGAGACCCCAGAGAGGTGGGGCCTATAAGGGAGGTGACACCAGAGAGGTGGGGGAGATAAGGGAGGAGACCCCAGAGAGGTGGGGGAGATAAGGGAGGAGACCCCAGAGAGGTGGGGGAGATAAGGGAGGAGACCCCAGAGAGGTGGGGGAGATAAGGGAGGAGACCCCAGAGAGGTGGGGGAGATAAGGGAGGAGACCCCAGAGAGGTGGGGGAGATAAGGGAGGAGACACCAGAGAGGTGGGGCAGATAAGGGAGGAGACCCCAGAGAGGTGGGGCAGATAAGGGAGGAGACCCCAGAGAGGTGGGGCCTATAAGGGAGGTGACACCAGAGAGGTGGGGGAGATAAGGGAGGAGACCCCAGAGAGGTGGGGGAGATAAGGGAGGAGACCCCAGAGAGGTGGGGGAGATAAGGGAGGAGACCCCAGAGAGGTGGGGGAGATCAGGGAGGAGACACCAGCGAGGCGGGGGAGATAAGGGAGGAAACACCAGAGAGGTGGGGGAGATAAGGGAGGAGACACCAGGGAGGTGGGGGAGATAAGGGAGGAGACCCCAGAGAGGCGGGGGAGATAAGGGAGGAGACCCCAGAGAGGTGGGAGAGATAAGGGAGGAGACCCCAGAGAGGTGGGGGAGATAAGGGAGGAGACACCAGAGAGGTGGGGCAGATAAGGGAGGAGACACCAGAGAGGTGGGGGAGATAAGGGAGGAGACACCAGAGAGGTGGGGGAGATAAGGGAGGAGACCCCAGAGAGGTGGGGGAGATAAGGGAGGAGACACCAGAGAGGTAGGGGAGATAAGGGAGGAGACACCAGAGAGGTGGGGGAGATAAGGGAGGAGACCCCAGAGAGGTAGGGGAGATAAGGGAGGAGACCCCAGAGAGGTGGGGGAGATAAGGGAGGAGACACCAGAGAGGTGGGGGAGATAAGGGAGGAGACACCAGAGAGGTGGGGGAGATAAGGGAGGAGACCCCAGAGAGGTGGGGGAGATAAGGGAGGAGACCCCAGAGAGGTGGGGGAGATAAGGGAGGAGACACCAGAGAGGTGGGGCAGATAAGGGAGGAGACACCAGAGAGGTGGGGGAGATAAGGGAGGAGACCCCAGAGAGGTGGGGGAGATAAGGGAGGAGACACCAGAGAGGTGGGGCAGATAAGGGAGGAGACCCCAGAGAGGTGGGGGAGATAAGGGAGAAGACCCCAGAGAGGTGGGGGAGATAAGGGAGGAGACCCCAGAGAGGTGGGGGGAGATCAGGGAGGAGACACCAGAGAGGTGGGGGAGATCAGGGAGGAGACACCAGAGAGGTGGGGGAGATCAGGGAGGAGACACCAGAGAGGTGGGGGAGATCAGGGAGGAGACACCAGCGAGGCTGGGGAGATAAGGGAGGAAACACCAGAGAGGTGGGGGAGATAAGGGAGGAGACCCCAGAGAGGCGGGGGAGATAAAGGAGGAGACACCAGAGAGGTGGGGGAGATAAGGGAGGAGACCCCAGAGAGGTGGGGGAGATAAGGGAGGAGACCCCAGAGAGGTGGGGCCTATAAGGGAGGTGACACCAGAGAGGTGGGGGAGATAAGGGAGGAGACCCCAGAGAGGTGGGGGAGATAAGGGAGGAGACCCCAGAGAGGTGGGGGAGATAAGGGAGGAGACCCCAGAGAGGTGGGGCAGATAAGGGAGGAGACCCCAGAGAGGTGGGGCAGATAAGGGAGGAGACCCCAGAGAGGTGGGGCCTATAAGGGAGGTGACACCAGAGAGGTGGGGGAGATAAGGGAGGAGACCCCAGAGAGGTGGGGGAGATAAGGGAGGAGACACCAGAGAGGTGGGGGAGATAAGGGAGGAGACCCCAGAGAGGTGTGGGAGATAAGGGAGGAGACCCCAGAGAGGTGGGGGAGATAAGGGAGGAGACACCAGAGAGGTGGGGGAGATAAGGGAGGAGACCCCAGAGAGGTGTGGGAGATAAGGGAGGAGACCCCAGAGAGGTGGGGGAGATAAGGGAGGAGACACCAGAGAGGTGGGGGAGATAAGGGAGGAGACACCAGAGAGGTGGGGGAGATAAGGGAGGAGACCCCAGAGAGGTGGGGGAGATCAGGGAGGAGACCCCAGAGAGGTGGGGGAGATCAGGGAGGAGACACAAGCGAGGCGGGGGAGATAAGGGAGGAAACACCAGAGAGGTGGGGGAGATAAGGGAGGAGACACCAGGGAGGTGGGGGAGATAAGGGAGGAGACCCCAGAGAGGCGGGGGAGATAAGGGAGGAGACACCAGAGAGGTGGGGGAAATAAGGGAGGAGACCCCAGAGAGGTGGGGGAGATAAGGGAGGAGACCCCAGAGAGGTAGGGGAGATAAGGGAGGAGACCCCAGAGAGGTGGGGGAGATAAGGGAGGAGACACCAGAGAGGTGGGGGAGATAAGGGAGGAGACCCCAGAGAGGTGGGGGAGATAAGGGAGGAGACACCAGAGAGGTGGGGGAGATAAGGGAGGAGACACCAGAGAGGTGGGGCAGATAAGGGAGGAGACACCAGAGAGGTGGGGGAGATAAGGGAGGAGACCCCAGAGAGGTGGGGGAGATAAGGGAGGAGACACCAGAGAGGTGGGGCAGATAAGGGAGGAGACCCCAGAGAGGTGGGGGAGATAAGGGAGGAGACCCCAGAGAGGTGGGGGAGATAAGGGAGGAGACCCCAGAGAGGTGGGGGAGATCAGGGAGGAGACACCAGAGAGGTGGGGGAGATCAGGGAGGAGACACCAGAGAGGTGGGGGAGATCAGGGAGGAGACGCCAGCGAGGCGGGGGAGATAAGGGAGGAAACGCCAGAGAGGTGGGGGAGATAAGGGAGGAGACCCCAGAGAGGTGGGGGAGATAAGGGAGGAGACCCCAGAGAGGTGGGGGAGATAAGGGAGGAGACCCCAGAGAGGTGGGGGAGATCAGGGAGGAGACACCAGAGAGGTGGGGGAGATAAGGGAGGAGACCCCAGAGAGGTGGGGGAGATAAGGGAGGAGACCCCAGAGAGGTGGGGGAGATAAGGGAGGAGACACCAGAGAGGTGGGGCAGATAAGGGAGGAGACACCAGAGAGGTGGGGGAGATAAGGGAGGAGACCCCAGAGAGGTGGGGGAGATAAGGGAGGAGACCCCAGAGAGGTGGGGGAGATAAGGGAGGAGACCCCAGAGAGGTGGGGGAGATCAGGGAGGAGACACCAGAGAGGTGGGGGAGATCAGGGAGGAGACACCAGAGAGGTGGGGGAGATCAGGGAGGAGACACCAGCGAGGCGGGGGAGATAAGGGAGGAAACGCCAGAGAGGTGGGGGAGATAAGGGAGGAGACCCCAGAGAGGTGGGGGAGATAAGGGAGGAGACCCCAGAGAGGTGGGGGAGATCAGGGAGGAGACACCAGAGAGGTAGGGGAGATCAGGGAGGAGACACCAGAGAGGTGGGGGAGATCAGGGAGGAGACACCAGAGAGGTGGGGGAGATCAGGGAGGAGACACCAGCGAGGCGGGGGAGATAAGGGAGGAAACACCAGAGAGGTGGGGGAGATAAGGGAGGAGACACCAGGGAGGTGGGGGAGATAAGGGAGGAGACCCCAGAGAGGCGGGGGAGATAAAGGAGGAGACACCAGAGAGGTGGGGGAGATAAGGGAGGAGACCCCAGAGAGGTGGGGGAGATAAGGGAGGAGACCCCAGAGAGGTGGGGCCTATAAGGGAGGTGACACCAGAGAGGTGGGGGAGATAAGGGAGGAGACCCCAGAGAGGTGGGGGAGATAAGGGAGGAGACCCCAGAGAGGTGGGGGAGATAAGGGAGGAGACCCCAGAGAGGTGGGGGAGATAAGGGAGGAGACCCCAGAGAGGTGGGGGAGATAAGGGAGGAGACACCAGAGAGGTGGGGCAGATAAGGGAGGAGACCCCAGAGAGGTGGGGCCTATAAGGGAGGAGACCCCAGAGAGGTGGGGGAGATAAGGGAGGAGACCCCAGAGAGGTGGGGGAGATAAGGGAGGAGACCCCAGAGAGGTGGGGGAGATCAGGGAGGAGACACCAGCGAGGTGGGGGAGATAAGGGAGGAGACCCCAGAGAGGCGGGGGAGATAAGGGAGGAAACACCAGAGAGGTGGGGGAGATAAGGGAGGAGACACCAGGGAGGTGGGGGAGATAAGGGAGGAGACCCCAGAGAGGTGGGGGAGATAAGGGAGGAGACACCAGAGAGGTGGGGGAGATAAGGGAGGAGACCCCAGAGAGGTGGGGGAGATAAGGGAGGAGACCCCAGAGAGGTGGGGGAGATAAGGGAGGAGACCCCAGAGAGGTGGGGCCTATAAGGGAGGTGACACCAGAGAGGTGGGGGAGATAAGGGAGGAGACACCAGAGAGGTGGGGGAGATAAGGGAGGAGACACCAGAGAGGTGGGGGAGATAAGGGAGGAGACACCAGAGAGGTGGGGGAGATAAGGGAGGAGACACCAGAGAGGTGGGGGAGATAAGGGAGGAGACACCAGAGAGGTGGGGGAGATAAGGGAGGAGACCTCAGAGAGGTGGGGCAGATAAGGCAGGGGACCTCAGAGAGGTGGGGCCTATAAGGGAGGTGAGGGGTGAAGATGGGGGTGTTCCGTGTAGAGGGAAGGGCAATGTATGGAGGACGGGGGCCTCTGATGGTATATAGATCTCACGAGGGTGGCAGAGTACTTATATTATTGTATTATAAAATGATTATTATTCAGTTGATGAAAATATACATTGACATGAATCTCAGACTCCTCTTGTATTTTCTGCAGGTGATGCCTGTGAGTACTTCAGAGAAATTGGTGGATTGCTCTTCATCGTGAGTTTGGTGAGATCCAGCACTCACCTGACATTGAAGGAGATCTCCTTCTACACTCTCGGAATCCTCGCAGAGAGTAACGGTAATCATGTCTCACATAACAGATTGTCAGCTTTGTGCACAAAGATTATATTTTTATTCATTTATTTTTTATGCAAATTCTGTTTGAGTTTTAAAAGTATAAAGTCCAAAAATAGCAGTACAAAAAAATATATAGAATAACAGTCACAAACTACCCCCAGGAGGCAATAATGGTTACCCCCCCCCCCCCCCCACCAGAATAGCAGACTCCCCTTAACCATATCTTTTTATTTATTTGTTTTCAATAATTTTTTTTGAAGTTTTTACATGTTTTTACATTAAAAAAAAAAAAAAAGGTAATGGTGTAACAAACACCCAAAATATTCACCTGTCCTCACATTGTACAAACATGTAAGCTTCCAAGCCGACATTTCTGTTTTTAGTCACACAGCAGAGATACACAATTCAGAGAAGATTCAGAGAAGATATGAACAGGGTTTGGTAACATTGTATCTCAGGTAACATCTTGACAAGCACTATATGATTGCACGGTGTAGAAGAAGAGTCCCACTTCTATTTATATAGACCAGATTAGTCCCAGACATCTCACAAATATGACCAACCCCTTTATCTATAGATCGTGTGCAACAACCGAGCGTCTGAAGTGACCTTGTAGAGATCAGTCATTGCTCTACTGTATATGTTATGGAGATCATACAATATCATCGCAGGATCGACCAGGAATCTGAAGGATACTAAAGACCTGGGGCCGCCAACCATGGCTCCCATCGTTTATAAAATGTATTTGGTGTACCCCTATTTATGATATGAGATGATATAAACCAGGTGAGGACATCGGGACAAAAATTAAGACATAGGCCCCCCAAAGGATACATCACCCCCGGCAACCGGATATAGGGAGGAACAGAGCCACAGCGCAATCTAGAACAGTGCAAGCAACTGAGGAGAACAATAAATAAACCCGCCATGTCTGCCTTCTCTTCTGCAAAAACCATCTCTGTACCCAGAATAGAGGGGGAGGGGTACAGAGGGGAACTACCCGCTTGGGGAACTTCCCGCTTGGGGAACTACCCGCTTGAGGAACTACCTGCTTGTATCTGTCACCTACATCCAGCTGCCCCGTACCTTCTCAGACTTCCTAGGACACCCCCAATGTAAATAGATAGGGAGCCTTGTTCACCAGTCCTTTCCTATTGGTCAGAGCACAAGCCACAGAACTTTTCCATTGGAGGAGGACTGGGCATAAAAAAGAAGCCCGCCCCATCGTTCCGAGTGTCTCTGAATTCACTGGATCTTCTGGGAAACCCGACCGATATACCTGGATGGTGAACAGAGCTGTGAGAATAGAGAGATTTTGTGTAACCTCTTCCCAAAACCGCCCAATGACGGGGCAAAGCCAAAATATAAGGGGGAGAGAAGATACATCTCCAACACTCGGGGGACCCGGGGATGTTCACTGGTCTGGCCGGTGTGTGGGAGATGCGGAGGAGGAATTTGTATTATTCTATGTCTAGATGGGACGAGGGGCTGCAGGAAGAAGATTTCATGACGTTTTTGTCTCATTCAGTATTTTGCCAGCAGACGTTGTGCATTCCGGAGCTTTTCAAAGATGTCAGTATTGTGTTATCTGATGATCGATCGTCTGTCAGTTTTAAAAGGATATCAGTTTTCCTTCTTCTGGTTCTGGTTTCTAATAACAGTAAGTTTGTTTTCCTTATTAAACCAGAAAATCTCTTATTACAGAGCATTACAGAGCATTATAGAGTATTATAGAGTATTACAGAGAGTATTCCAGAGTATTACAGAGTATTATAGAGCATTACAGAGTATTATAGAGTATTACAGAGAGCATTATAGAGTATTACAGAGCATTACAGAGTATTATAGAGCATTACAGAGTATTACAGAGTATTACAGAGCATTACAGAGTATTACAGAGTGTTACAGAACATTAAAGAGTATTACAGAGTGTTACAGAGCATTACAGAGTATTACAGAGTATTATAGAGCATTACAGAGTATTATAGAGTATTACAGAGAGCATTACAGAGCATTACAGAGTATTATAGAGCATTACAGAGTATTATAGAGTATTACAGAGAGCATTACAGAGTATTACAGAGTATTACAGAGTATTATAGAGCATTACAGAGTGTTACAGAGCATTACAGAGTATTACAGAGTATTATAGAGCATTACAGAGTATTATAGAGTATTACAGAGAGCATTACAGAGTATTACAGAGCATTACAGAGCATTACAGAGTATTACAGAGCATTACAGAGTATTACAGAGAGCATTACAGAGTATTATAGAGCATTACAGAGTATTACAGAGTATTATAGAGCGTTACAGAGTATTATAGAGCATTACAGAGTATTATAGAGTATTACAGAGAGCATTACAGAGTACTACAGAGTATTACAGAGTATTATAGAGCATTACAGAGTATTATAGAGCATTACAGAGTATTACAGAGTGTTACAGAGCATTACAGAGTATTACAGAGTGTTACAGAGCATTACAGAGTATTACAGAGTATTATAGAGCATTACAGAGTATTATAGAGTATTACAGAGAGCATTACAGAGTATTACAGAGTATTATAGAGCATTACAGAGTATTATAGAGTATTACAGAGAGCATTACAGAGTATTACAGAGTATTATAGAGCATTACAGAGTATTACAGAGTATTATAGAGCATTACAGAGTATTATAGAGTATTACAGAGAGCATTACAGAGTATTACAGAGTATTACAGAGCATTACAGAGTATTACAGAGTATTACATAGCATTACAGAGTATTATAGAGCATTACAGAGTATTACAGAGTGTTACAGAGCATTACAGAGTATTACAGAGCATTACAGAGTATTATAGACTATTACAGAGTATTACAGAGTATTATAGAGTATTATAGACTATTACAGAGTATTACAGAGTATTATAGAGTATTATAGAGCATTACAGAGTATTACAGAGTATTATAGAGCATTACAGAGTATTACAGAGTGTTACAGAGCATTAAAGAGTATTACAGAGTGTTACAGAGCATTACAGAGTATTACAGAGTATTATAGAGCATTACAGAATATTATAGAGTATTACAGAGAGCATTACAGAGTATTACAGAGTATTATAGAGCATTACAGAGTATTACAGAATATTATAGAGCATTACAGAGTATTATAGAGCATTACAGAGAGCATTACAGAGTATTACAGAGTATTACAGAGCATTACAGAGTATTACAGAGAGCATTACAGAGTATTATAGAGCATTACAGAGTATTACAGAGTATTATAGAGCGTTACAGAGTATTACAGAGTATTATAGAGCATTACAGAGTATTATAGAGTATTACAGAGAGCATTACAGAGTATTAGAGTATTATAGAGCATTACAGAGTATTACAGAGTATTATAGAGCATTACAGAGTATTACAGAGTGTTACAGAGCATTACAGAGTATTACAGAGTGTTACAGAGCATTACAGAGTATTACAGAGTATTATAGAGCATTACAGAGTATTATAGAGTATTACAGAGAGCATTACAGAGTATTATAGAGTATTACAGAGAGCATTACAGAGCATTACAGAGTATTACAGAGCATTACAGAGTATTACAGAGTATTATAGAGCATTACAGAGTATTACAGAGCGTTACAGAGCATTACAGAGTATTACAGAGCATTACAGAGTATTACAGACTATTACAGAGTATTACAGAGTATTATAGAGTATTATAGACTATTACAGAGTATTACAGAGTATTATAGAGTATTATAGAGCATTACAGAGTATTACAGAGTATTATAGAGCATTACAGAGTATTATAGAGCATTACAGAGTATTACAGAGCATTACAGAGTATTACAGAGTGTTACAGAGCATTAAAGAGCATTACAGAGTGTTACAGAGCATTACAGAGTATTACAGAGTATTATAGAGCATTACAGAGTATTATAGAGTATTACAGAGAGCATTACAGAGTATTACAGAGTATTACAGAGTATTATAGAGCATTACAGAGTATTACAGAGTATTATAGAGCATTACAGAGTATTATAGAGTATTACAGAGAGCATTACAGAGTATTACAGAGTATTACAGAGCATTACAGAGTATTACAGAGCATTACAGAGTATTACAGAGAGCATTACAGAGTATTATAGAGCATTACAGAGTATTACAGAGTATTATAGAGCATTTACAGAGTATTACAGAGTATTATAGAGCATTACAGAGTATTATAGAGTATTACAGAGAGCATTACAGAGTATTACAGAGTATTATAGAGCATTACAGAGTATTACAGAGTGTTACAGAGCATTACAGAGTATTACAGAGTGTTACAGAGCATTACAGAGTATTACAGAGTATTATAGAGCATTACAGAGTAGTATAGAGTATTACAGAGAGCATTACAGAGTATTACAGAGTATTATAGAGCATTACAGAGTATTACAGAGTATTATAGAGCATTACAGAGTATTATAGAGTATTACAGAGAGCATTACAGAGTATTACAGAGTATTACAGAGCATTACAGAGTATTACAGAGTATTACAGAGCATTACAGAGCATTATAGAGCATTACAGAGTATTACAGAGTGTTACAGAGCATTACAGAGTATTACAGAGCATTACAGAGTATTATAGACTATTACAGAGTATTACAGAGTATTATAGACTATTACAGAGTATTATAGAGTATTATAGAGTATTATAGAGCATTACAGAGTATTATAGAGTATTACAGAGTATTACAGAGTTTTATAGAGCATTACAGAGTATTACAGAGCATTACAGAGTATTACAGAGAGCATTACAGAGTATTATAGAGCATTACAGAGTATTACAGAGCATTACAGAGTATTACAGAGAGCATTACAGAGTATTACAGAGCATCGCAGAGCATTACAGAGTATTATAGAGCATTGTAGAGTATTACAGAGTATTACAGAGCATTACAGAGCATTGTAGAGTATTACAGAGCATTACAGAGCATTGTAGAGTATTACAGAGTATTACAGAGTATTACAGAGCATTACAGAGTATTATAGAGTATTACAGAGTATTATAGAGCATTAGAGAGTATTACAGAGTATTACAGAGTATTATAGAGCATTACAGAGTATTACAGAGAGTATTACAGAGTATTACAGAGCATTACAGAGTATTATAGAGCATTACAGAGTATTATAGAGTATTACAGAGTATTACAGAGAGTATTACAGAGTATTACAGAGCATTACAGAGTATTACAGAGTATTATAGAGCATTACAGAGTATTATAGAGTATTACAGAGAGCATTACAGAGTATTACAGAGCATTACAGAGCATTACAGAGTATTACAGAGCATTACAGAGTATTACAGAGAGCATTACAGAGTATTATAGAGCATTACAGAGTATTACAGAGTATTATAGAGTGTTACAGAGTATTATAGAGCATTACAGAGTATTATAGAGTATTACAGAGAGCATTACAGAGTATTACAGAGTATTACAGAGTATTATAGAGCATTACAGAGTATTATAGAGCATTACAGAGTATTACAGAGTGTTACAGAGCATTACAGAGTATTACAGAGTGTTACAGAGCATTACAGAGTATTACAGAGTATTATAGAGCATTACAGAGTATTATAGAGTATTACAGAGAGCATTACAGAGTATTACAGAGTATTACAGAGTATTATAGAGCATTACAGAGTATTATAGAGTATTACAGAGAGCATTACAGAGTATTACAGAGTATTATAGAGCATTACAGAGTATTACAGAGTATTATAGAGCATTACAGAGTATTATAGAGTATTACAGAGAGCATTACAGAGTATTACAGAGTATTACAGAGCATTACAGAGTATTACAGAGTATTACAGAGCATTACAGAGTATTATAGAGCATTACAGAGTATTACAGAGTGTTACAGAGCATTACAGAGTATTACAGAGCATTACAGAGTATTATAGACTATTACAGAGTATTACAGAGTATTATAGAGTATTATAGACTATTACAGAGTATTACAGAGTATTATAGAGCATTACAGAGTATTACAGAGTATTATAGAGCATTACAGAGTATTACAGAGTGTTACAGAGCATTAAAGAGTATTACAGAGTGTTACAGAGCATTACAGAGTATTACAGAGTATTATAGAGCATTACAGAATATTATAGAGTATTACAGAGAGCATTACAGAGTATTACAGAGTATTATAGAGCATTACAGAGTATTACAGAATATTATAGAGCATTACAGAGTATTATAGAGCATTACAGAGAGCATTACAGAGTATTACAGAGTATTACAGAGCATTACAGAGTATTACAGAGAGCATTACAGATTATTATAGAGCATTACAGAGTATTACAGAGTATTATAGAGCGTTACAGAGTATTATAGAGCATTACAGAGTATTATAGAGTATTACAGAGAGCATTACAGAGTATTACAGAGTATTACAGAGTATTATAGAGCATTACAGAGTATTACAGAGTATTACAGAGTATTATAGAGCATTACAGAGTATTACAGAGTGTTACAGAGCATTACAGAGTATTACAGAGTGTTACAGAGCATTACAGAGTATTACAGAGTATTATAGAGCATTACAGAGTATTATAGAGTATTACAGAGAGCATTACAGAGTATTATAGAGTATTACAGAGAGCATTACAGAGCATTACAGAGGATTACAGAGCATTACAGAGTATTACAGAGTATTATAGAGCATTACAGAGCGTTACAGAGCATTACAGAGTATTACAGAGCATTACAGAGTATTATAGACTATTACAGAGTATTACAGAGTATTATAGAGTATTATAGACTATTACAGAGTATTACAGAGTATTATAGAGTATTATAGAGCATTACAGAGTATTACAGAGTATTATAGAGCATTACAGAGTATTATAGAGCATTACAGAGTATTACAGAGTATTACAGAGCATTACAGAGTATTACAGAGTGTTACAGAGCATTAAAGAGCATTACAGAGTGTTACAGAGCATTACAGAGTATTACAGAGTATTATAGAGCATTACAGAGTATTATAGAGTATTACAGAGAGCATTACAGAGCATTACAGAGTATTACAGAGTATTATAGAGCATTACAGAGTATTATAGAGCATTACAGAGTATTACAGAGTATTATAGAGCATTTACAGAGTATTACAGAGTATTATAGAGCATTACAGAGTATTATAGAGTATTACAGAGAGCATTACAGAGTATTACAGAGTATTATAGAGCATTACAGAGTATTACAGAGTGTTACAGAGCATTACAGAGTATTACAGAGTGTTACAGAGCATTACAGAGTATTACAGAGTATTATAGAGCATTACAGAGTAGTATAGAGTATTACAGAGAGCATTACAGAGTATTACAGAGTATTATAGAGCATTACAGAGTATTACAGAGTATTATAGAGCATTACAGAGTATTATAGAGTATTACAGAGAGCATTACAGAGTATTACAGAGTATTACAGAGCATTACAGAGTATTACAGAGTATTACAGAGCATTACAGAGCATTATAGAGCATTACAGAGTATTACAGAGTGTTACAGAGCATTACAGAGTATTACAGAGCATTACAGATTATTATAGACTATTACAGAGTATTACAGAGTATTATAGACTATTACAGAGTATTATAGAGTATTATAGAGTATTATAGAGCATTACAGAGTATTATAGAGTATTACAGAGTATTACAGAGTTTTATAGAGCATTACAGAGTATTACAGAGCATTACAGAGTATTACAGAGAGCATTACAGAGTATTATAGAGCATTACAGAGTATTACAGAGCATTACAGAGTATTACAGAGAGCATTACAGAGTATTACAGAGCATCGCAGAGCATTACAGAGTATTATAGAGCATTGTAGAGTATTACAGAGTATTACAGAGCATTACAGAGCATTGTAGAGTATTACAGAGCATTACAGAGCATTGTAGAGTATTACAGAGTATTACAGAGTATTACAGAGCATTACAGAGTATTATAGAGTATTACAGAGTATTATAGAGCATTAGAGAGTATTACAGAGTATTACAGAGTATTATAGAGCATTACAGAGTATTACAGAGAGTATTACAGAGTATTACAGAGCATTACAGAGTATTATAGAGCATTACAGAGTATTATAGAGTATTACAGAGTATTACAGAGAGTATTACAGAGTATTACAGAGCATTACAGAGTATTACAGAGTATTATAGAGCATTACAGAGTATTATAGAGTATTACAGAGAGCATTACAGAGTATTACAGAGCATTACAGAGCATTACAGAGTATTACAGAGCATTACAGAGTATTACAGAGAGCATTACAGAGTATTATAGAGCATTACAGAGTGTTACAGAGTATTATAGAGTGTTACAGAGTATTATAGAGCATTACAGAGTATTATAGAGTATTACAGAGAGCATTACAGAGTATTACAGAGTATTACAGAGTATTACAGAGTATTACAGAGTATTATAGAGCATTACAGAGTATTATAGAGCATTACAGAGTATTACAGAGTGTTACAGAGCATTACAGAGTATTACAGAGTGTTACAGAGCATTACAGAGTATTACAGAGTATTATAGAGCATTACAGAGTATTATAGAGTATTACAGAGAGCATTACAGAGTATTACAGAGTATTACAGAGTATTATAGAGCATTACAGAGTATTATAGAGTATTACAGAGAGCATTACAGAGTATTACAGAGTATTATAGAGCATTACAGAGTATTACAGAGTATTATAGAGCATTACAGAGTATTATAGAGTATTACAGAGAGCATTACAGAGTATTACAGAGTATTACAGAGCATTACAGAGTATTACAGAGTATTACAGAGCATTACAGAGTATTATAGAGCATTACAGAGTATTACAGAGTGTTACAGAGCATTACAGAGTATTACAGAGCATTACAGAGTATTATAGACTATTACAGAGTATTACAGAGTATTATAGAGTATTATAGACTATTACAGAGTATTACAGAGTATTATAGAGCATTACAGAGTATTACAGAGTATTATAGAGCATTACAGAGTATTACAGAGTGTTACAGAGCATTAAAGAGTATTACAGAGTGTTACAGAGCATTACAGAGTATTACAGAGTATTATAGAGCATTACAGAATATTATAGAGTATTACAGAGAGCATTACAGAGTATTACAGAGTATTATAGAGCATTACAGAGTATTACAGAATATTATAGAGCATTACAGAGTATTATAGAGCATTACAGAGAGCATTACAGAGTATTACAGAGTATTACAGAGCATTACAGAGTATTACAGAGAGCATTACAGATTATTATAGAGCATTACAGAGTATTACAGAGTATTATAGAGCGTTACAGAGTATTACAGAGTATTATAGAGCATTACAGAGTATTATAGAGTATTACAGAGAGCATTACAGAGTATTACAGAGTATTACAGAGTATTATAGAGCATTACAGAGTATTACAGAGTATTACAGAGTATTATAGAGCATTACAGAGTATTACAGAGTGTTACAGAGCATTACAGAGTATTACAGAGTGTTACAGAGCATTACAGAGTATTACAGAGTATTATAGAGCATTACAGAGTATTATAGAGTATTACAGAGAGCATTACAGAGTATTATAGAGTATTACAGAGAGCATTACAGAGCATTACAGAGGATTACAGAGCATTACAGAGTATTACAGAGTATTATAGAGCATTACAGAGTATTACAGAGCGTTACAGAGCATTACAGAGTATTACAGAGCATTACAGAGTATTATAGACTATTACAGAGTATTACAGAGTATTATAGAGTATTATAGACTATTACAGAGTATTACAGAGTATTATAGAGTATTATAGAGCATTACAGAGTATTACAGAGTATTATAGAGCATTACAGAGTATTATAGAGCATTACAGAGTATTACAGAGTATTACAGAGCATTACAGAGTATTACAGAGTGTTACAGAGCATTAAAGAGCATTACAGAGTGTTACAGAGCATTACAGAGTATTACAGAGTATTATAGAGCATTACAGAGTATTATAGAGTATTACAGAGAGCATTACAGAGCATTACAGAGTATTACAGAGTATTATAGAGCATTACAGAGTATTATAGAGCATTACAGAGTATTACAGAGTATTATAGAGCATTTACAGAGTATTACAGAGTATTATAGAGCATTACAGAGTATTATAGAGTATTACAGAGAGCATTACAGAGTATTACAGAGTATTATAGAGCATTACAGAGTATTACAGAGTGTTACAGAGCATTACAGAGTATTACAGAGTGTTACAGAGCATTACAGAGTATTACAGAGTATTATAGAGCATTACAGAGTAGTATAGAGTATTACAGAGAGCATTACAGAGTATTACAGAGTATTATAGAGCATTACAGAGTATTACAGAGTATTATAGAGCATTACAGAGTATTATAGAGTATTACAGAGAGCATTACAGAGTATTACAGAGTATTACAGAGCATTACAGAGTATTACAGAGTATTACAGAGCATTACAGAGCATTATAGAGCATTACAGAGTATTACAGAGTGTTACAGAGCATTACAGAGTATTACAGAGCATTACAGAGTATTATAGACTATTACAGAGTATTACAGAGTATTATAGACTATTACAGAGTATTATAGAGTATTATAGAGTATTATAGAGCATTACAGAGTATTATAGAGTATTACAGAGTATTACAGAGTTTTATAGAGCATTACAGAGTATTACAGAGCATTACAGAGTATTACAGAGAGCATTACAGAGTATTATAGAGCATTACAGAGTATTACAGAGCATTACAGAGTATTACAGAGAGCATTACAGAGTATTACAGAGCATCGCAGAGCATTACAGAGTATTATAGAGCATTGTAGAGTATTACAGAGTATTACAGAGCATTACAGAGCATTGTAGAGTATTACAGAGCATTACAGAGCATTGTAGAGTATTACAGAGTATTACAGAGTATTACAGAGCATTACAGAGTATTATAGAGTATTACAGAGTATTATAGAGCATTAGAGAGTATTACAGAGTATTACAGAGTATTATAGAGCATTACAGAGTATTACAGAGAGTATTACAGAGTATTACAGAGCATTACAGAGTATTATAGAGCATTACAGAGTATTATAGAGTATTACAGAGTATTACAGAGAGTATTACAGAGTATTACAGAGCATTACAGAGTATTACAGAGTATTATAGAGCATTACAGAGTATTATAGAGTATTACAGAGAGCATTACAGAGTATTACAGAGCATTACAGAGCATTACAGAGTATTACAGAGCATTACAGAGTATTACAGAGAGCATTACAGAGTATTATAGAGCATTACAGAGTATTACAGAGTATTATAGAGTGTTACAGAGTATTATAGAGCATTACAGAGTATTATAGAGTATTACAGAGAGCATTACAGAGTATTACAGAGTATTACAGAGTATTATAGAGCATTACAGAGTATTATAGAGCATTACAGAGTATTACAGAGTGTTACAGAGCATTACAGAGTATTACAGAGTGTTACAGAGCATTACAGAGTATTACAGAGTATTATAGAGCATTACAGAGTATTATAGAGTATTACAGAGAGCATTACAGAGTATTACAGAGTATTACAGAGTATTATAGAGCATTACAGAGTATTATAGAGTATTACAGAGAGCATTACAGAGTATTACAGAGTATTATAGAGCATTACAGAGTATTACAGAGTATTATAGAGCATTACAGAGTATTATAGAGTATTACAGAGAGCATTACAGAGTATTACAGAGTATTACAGAGCATTACAGAGTATTACAGAGTATTACAGAGCATTACAGAGTATTATAGAGCATTACAGAGTATTACAGAGTGTTACAGAGCATTACAGAGTATTACAGAGCATTACAGAGTATTATAGACTATTACAGAGTATTACAGAGTATTATAGAGTATTATAGACTATTACAGAGTATTACAGAGTATTATAGAGCATTACAGAGTATTACAGAGTATTATAGAGCATTACAGAGTATTACAGAGTGTTACAGAGCATTAAAGAGTATTACAGAGTGTTACAGAGCATTACAGAGTATTACAGAGTATTATAGAGCATTACAGAATATTATAGAGTATTACAGAGAGCATTACAGAGTATTACAGAGTATTATAGAGCATTACAGAGTATTACAGAATATTATAGAGCATTACAGAGTATTATAGAGCATTACAGAGAGCATTACAGAGTATTACAGAGTATTACAGAGCATTACAGAGTATTACAGAGAGCATTACAGATTATTATAGAGCATTACAGAGTATTACAGAGTATTATAGAGCGTTACAGAGTATTACAGAGTATTATAGAGCATTACAGAGTATTATAGAGTATTACAGAGAGCATTACAGAGTATTACAGAGTATTACAGAGTATTATAGAGCATTACAGAGTATTACAGAGTATTACAGAGTATTATAGAGCATTACAGAGTATTACAGAGTGTTACAGAGCATTACAGAGTATTACAGAGTGTTACAGAGCATTACAGAGTATTACAGAGTATTATAGAGCATTACAGAGTATTATAGAGTAT
Source organism: Aquarana catesbeiana (assembly GCF_042186555.1). Lineage (NCBI taxonomy): Eukaryota > Metazoa > Chordata > Amphibia > Anura > Ranidae > Aquarana > Aquarana catesbeiana. The sequence goes on along the minus strand of NC_133334.1, from coordinate 283,824,362 downwards.
TACAGAGAGCATTACAGAGTATTATAGAGTATTACAGAGAGCATTACAGAGCATTACAGAGGATTACAGAGCATTACAGAGTATTACAGAGTATTATAGAGCATTACAGAGCGTTACAGAGCATTACAGAGTATTACAGAGCATTACAGAGTATTATAGACTATTACAGAGTATTACAGAGTATTATAGAGTATTATAGACTATTACAGAGTATTACAGAGTATTATAGAGTATTATAGAGCATTACAGAGTATTACAGAGTATTATAGAGCATTACAGAGTATTATAGAGCATTACAGAGTATTACAGAGTATTACAGAGCATTACAGAGTATTACAGAGTGTTACAGAGCATTAAAGAGCATTACAGAGTGTTACAGAGCATTACAGAGTATTACAGAGTATTATAGAGCATTACAGAGTATTATAGAGTATTACAGAGAGCATTACAGAGCATTACAGAGTATTACAGAGTATTATAGAGCATTACAGAGTATTATAGAGCATTACAGAGTATTACAGAGTATTATAGAGCATTTACAGAGTATTACAGAGTATTATAGAGCATTACAGAGTATTATAGAGTATTACAGAGAGCATTACAGAGTATTACAGAGTATTATAGAGCATTACAGAGTATTACAGAGTGTTACAGAGCATTACAGAGTATTACAGAGTGTTACAGAGCATTACAGAGTATTACAGAGTATTATAGAGCATTACAGAGTAGTATAGAGTATTACAGAGAGCATTACAGAGTATTACAGAGTATTATAGAGCATTACAGAGTATTACAGAGTATTATAGAGCATTACAGAGTATTATAGAGTATTACAGAGAGCATTACAGAGTATTACAGAGTATTACAGAGCATTACAGAGTATTACAGAGTATTACAGAGCATTACAGAGCATTATAGAGCATTACAGAGTATTACAGAGTGTTACAGAGCATTACAGAGTATTACAGAGCATTACAGATTATTATAGACTATTACAGAGTATTACAGAGTATTATAGACTATTACAGAGTATTATAGAGTATTATAGAGTATTATAGAGCATTACAGAGTATTATAGAGTATTACAGAGTATTACAGAGTTTTATAGAGCATTACAGAGTATTACAGAGCATTACAGAGTATTACAGAGAGCATTACAGAGTATTATAGAGCATTACAGAGTATTACAGAGCATTACAGAGTATTACAGAGAGCATTACAGAGTATTACAGAGCATCGCAGAGCATTACAGAGTATTATAGAGCATTGTAGAGTATTACAGAGTATTACAGAGCATTACAGAGCATTGTAGAGTATTACAGAGCATTACAGAGCATTGTAGAGTATTACAGAGTATTACAGAGTATTACAGAGCATTACAGAGTATTATAGAGTATTACAGAGTATTATAGAGCATTAGAGAGTATTACAGAGTATTACAGAGTATTATAGAGCATTACAGAGTATTACAGAGAGTATTACAGAGTATTACAGAGCATTACAGAGTATTATAGAGCATTACAGAGTATTATAGAGTATTACAGAGTATTACAGAGAGTATTACAGAGTATTACAGAGCATTACAGAGTATTACAGAGTATTATAGAGCATTACAGAGTATTATAGAGTATTACAGAGAGCATTACAGAGTATTACAGAGCATTACAGAGCATTACAGAGTATTACAGAGCATTACAGAGTATTACAGAGAGCATTACAGAGTATTATAGAGCATTACAGAGTGTTACAGAGTATTATAGAGTGTTACAGAGTATTATAGAGCATTACAGAGTATTATAGAGTATTACAGAGAGCATTACAGAGTATTACAGAGTATTACAGAGTATTATAGAGCATTACAGAGTATTATAGAGCATTACAGAGTATTACAGAGTGTTACAGAGCATTACAGAGTATTACAGAGTGTTACAGAGCATTACAGAGTATTACAGAGTATTATAGAGCATTACAGAGTATTATAGAGTATTACAGAGAGCATTACAGAGTATTACAGAGTATTACAGAGTATTATAGAGCATTACAGAGTATTATAGAGTATTACAGAGAGCATTACAGAGTATTACAGAGTATTATAGAGCATTACAGAGTATTACAGAGTATTATAGAGCATTACAGAGTATTATAGAGTATTACAGAGAGCATTACAGAGTATTACAGAGTATTACAGAGCATTACAGAGTATTACAGAGTATTACAGAGCATTACAGAGTATTATAGAGCATTACAGAGTATTACAGAGTGTTACAGAGCATTACAGAGTATTACAGAGCATTACAGAGTATTATAGACTATTACAGAGTATTACAGAGTATTATAGAGTATTATAGACTATTACAGAGTATTACAGAGTATTATAGAGCATTACAGAGTATTACAGAGTATTATAGAGCATTACAGAGTATTACAGAGTGTTACAGAGCATTAAAGAGTATTACAGAGTGTTACAGAGCATTACAGAGTATTACAGAGTATTATAGAGCATTACAGAATATTATAGAGTATTACAGAGAGCATTACAGAGTATTACAGAGTATTATAGAGCATTACAGAGTATTACAGAATATTATAGAGCATTACAGAGTATTATAGAGCATTACAGAGAGCATTACAGAGTATTACAGAGTATTACAGAGCATTACAGAGTATTACAGAGAGCATTACAGATTATTATAGAGCATTACAGAGTATTACAGAGTATTATAGAGCGTTACAGAGTATTACAGAGTATTATAGAGCATTACAGAGTATTATAGAGTATTACAGAGAGCATTACAGAGTATTACAGAGTATTACAGAGTATTATAGAGCATTACAGAGTATTACAGAGTATTACAGAGTATTATAGAGCATTACAGAGTATTACAGAGTGTTACAGAGCATTACAGAGTATTACAGAGTGTTACAGAGCATTACAGAGTATTACAGAGTATTATAGAGCATTACAGAGTATTATAGAGTATTACAGAGAGCATTACAGAGTATTATAGAGTATTACAGAGAGCATTACAGAGCATTACAGAGGATTACAGAGCATTACAGAGTATTACAGAGTATTATAGAGCATTACAGAGTATTACAGAGCGTTACAGAGCATTACAGAGTATTACAGAGCATTACAGAGTATTATAGACTATTACAGAGTATTACAGAGTATTATAGAGTATTATAGACTATTACAGAGTATTACAGAGTATTATAGAGTATTATAGAGCATTACAGAGTATTACAGAGTATTATAGAGCATTACAGAGTATTATAGAGCATTACAGAGTATTACAGAGTATTACAGAGCATTACAGAGTATTACAGAGTGTTACAGAGCATTAAAGAGCATTACAGAGTGTTACAGAGCATTACAGAGTATTACAGAGTATTATAGAGCATTACAGAGTATTATAGAGTATTACAGAGAGCATTACAGAGCATTACAGAGTATTACAGAGTATTATAGAGCATTACAGAGTATTATAGAGCATTACAGAGTATTACAGAGTATTATAGAGCATTTACAGAGTATTACAGAGTATTATAGAGCATTACAGAGTATTATAGAGTATTACAGAGAGCATTACAGAGTATTACAGAGTATTATAGAGCATTACAGAGTATTACAGAGTGTTACAGAGCATTACAGAGTATTACAGAGTGTTACAGAGCATTACAGAGTATTACAGAGTATTATAGAGCATTACAGAGTAGTATAGAGTATTACAGAGAGCATTACAGAGTATTACAGAGTATTATAGAGCATTACAGAGTATTACAGAGTATTATAGAGCATTACAGAGTATTATAGAGTATTACAGAGAGCATTACAGAGTATTACAGAGTATTACAGAGCATTACAGAGTATTACAGAGTATTACAGAGCATTACAGAGCATTATAGAGCATTACAGAGTATTACAGAGTGTTACAGAGCATTACAGAGTATTACAGAGCATTACAGAGTATTATAGACTATTACAGAGTATTACAGAGTATTATAGACTATTACAGAGTATTATAGAGTATTATAGAGTATTATAGAGTATTACAGAGTATTACAGAGTTTTATAGAGCATTACAGAGTATTACAGAGCATTACAGAGTATTACAGAGAGCATTACAGAGTATTATAGAGCATTACAGAGTATTACAGAGCATTACAGAGTATTACAGAGAGCATTACAGAGTATTACAGAGCATCGCAGAGCATTACAGAGCATTGTAGAGTATTACAGAGCATTACAGAGCATTGTAGAGTATTACAGAGTATTACAGAATATTACAGAGCATTACAGAGTATTACAGAGAGTATTACAGAGTATTACAGAGCATTACAGAGTATTATAGAGCATTACAGAGTATTATAGAGTATTACAGAGTATTACAGAGAGTATTACAGAGTATTACAGAGCATTACAGAGTATTACAGAGTATTATAGAGCATTACAGAGTATTATAGAGTATTACAGAGAGCATTACAGAGTATTACAGAGTATTATAGAGCATTACAGAGTATTACAGAGCATTACAGAGTATTACAGAGTATTATAGAGTATTACAGAGAGCATTACAGAGTATTACAGAGCTTTACAGAGTATTATAGAGTATTACAGAGAGCATTACAGAGTATTACAGAGTATTATAGAGCATTACAGAGTATTACAGAGCATTACAGAGTATTACAGAGTATTATAGAGTATTACAGAGAGCATTACAGAGTATTACAGAGCTTTACAGAGCATTACAGAGTATTATAGAGTATTACAGAGTATTATAGACTATTACAGAGTATTACAGAGTATTATAGAGCATTACAGAGTATTACAGAGCATTACAGAGTATTACAGAGTATTATAGAGTATTACAGAGAGCATTACAGAGTATTACAGAGCATTACAGAGTATTATAGAGTATTACAGAGTATTATAGACTATTACAGAGTATTACAGAGTATTACAGAGTATTATAGAGCATTACAGAGTATTATAGAGTATTACAGAGAGCATTACAGAGTATTACAGAGAGCATTACAGAGTATTACAGAGCATTACAGAGTATTACAGAGCATTACAGAGTATTATAGAGCATTACAGAGTATTACAGAGTATTATAGAGCGTTACAGAGTATTACAGAGCATTACAGAGTATTATAGAGCATTACAGAGTATTATAGAGTATTACAGAGAGCACTACAGAGTATTACAGAGTATTATAGAGCATTACAGAGTATTACAGAGTATTATAGAGCATTACAGAGTGTTACAGAGCATTACAGAGTATTACAGAGTATTATAGAGCATTACAGAGTATTATAGAGTATTACAGAGAGCATTACAGAGTATTACAGAGTATTACAGAGCATTACAGAGTATTACAGAGTATTATAGAGCATTACAGAGTATTATAGAGTATTACAGAGAGCATTACAGAGTATTACAGAGTATTACAGAGCATTACAGAGTATTACAGAGCATTACAGAGTATTACAGAGTATTACAGAGCATTACAGAGTATTACAGAGTGTTACAGATCATTACAGAGTATTACAGAGCATTACAGAGTATTATAGACTATTACAGAGTATTATAGAGTATTATAGACTATTACAGAGTATTACAGAGTATTATAGAGTATTATAGAGCATTACAGAGTATTATAGAGTATTACAGAGTATTACAGAGTTTTATAGAGCATTACAGAGTATTACAGAGCATTACAGAGTATTACAGAGAGCATTACAGAGTATTATAGAGCATTACAGAGTATTACAAAGCATTACAGAGTATTACAGAGAGCATTACAGAGTATTATAGAGCATTACAGAGTATTACAGAGCATCGCAGAGCATTACAGAGCATTGTAGAGTATTACAGAGCATTACAGAGCATTGTAGAGTATTACAGAGTATTATAGAGTATTACAGAGTATTATAGAGTATTACAGAGTATTACAGAGTATTATAGAGCATTAGAGAGTATTACAGAGTATTACAGAGTATTATAGAGCATTACAGAGTATTACAGAGAGCATTACAGAGTATTACAGAGCATTACAGAGTATTACAGAGTATTATAGAGCATTACAGAGTATTACAGAGCATTACAGAGCATTACAGAGTATTACAGAGTGTTACAGAGCATTACAGAGTATTACAGAGTATTATAGAGCATTACAGAGTATTATAGAGTATTACAGAGAGCATTACAGAGTATTACAGAGCATTACAGAGTATTACAGAGCTTTACAGAGCATTACAGAGTATTCTAGAGTATTACAGAGTATTATAGACTATTACAGAGTATTACAGAGTATTACAGAGTATTATAGACTATTACAGAGTATTACAGAGCATTGTAGAGCATTACAGAGTATTATAGAGTATTATAGAGTATTACCGAGTATTATAGGGTATTATAAAGTATTACAGAGTATTATAGAGTATTATAGAGTATTACCGAGTATTATAGAGTATTATAAAGTATTACAGAGTATTATAGGGTATTATAAAGTATTACAGAGTATTATAGAGTATTACAGAGTATTATAGGGTATTATAAAGTATTACCGAGTATTATAGAGTATTATAGAGTATTATAGAGCATTACAGAGTATTATAGAGTATTACAGAGTATTATAGACTATTACAGAGTATTACAGAGCATTGTAGAGCATTACAGAGTATTATAGGGTATTATAAAGTATTACAGAGTATTATAGAGCATTACAGAGTATTATAGAGTATTACAGAGAGCATTACAGAGTATTACAGAGTATTACAGAGCATTACAGAGTATTACAGAGTATTACAGAGCATTACAGAGCATTATAGAGCATTACAGAGTATTACAGAGTGTTACAGAGCATTACAGAGTATTACAGAGCATTACAGAGTATTATAGACTATTACAGAGTATTACAGAGTATTATAGACTATTACAGAGTATTATAGAGTATTATAGAGTATTATAGAGCATTACAGAGTATTATAGAGTATTACAGAGTATTACAGAGTTTTATAGAGCATTACAGAGTATTAGAGAGCATTACAGAGTATTACAGAGAGCATTACAGAGTATTATAGAGCATTACAGAGTATTACAGAGCATTACAGAGTATTACAGAGAGCATTACAGAGTATTACAGAGCATCGCAGAGCATTACAGAGTATTATAGAGCATTGTAGAGTATTACAGAGTATTACAGAGCATTGTAGAGTATTACAGAGCATTACAGAGCATTGTAGAGTATTACAGAGTATTACAGAGTATTACAGAGCATTACAGAGTATTATAGAGTATTACAGAGTATTATAGAGCATTAGAGAGTATTACAGAGTATTACAGAGTATTATAGAGCATTACAGAGTATTACAGAGAGTATTACAGAGTATTACAGAGTATTATAGAGTATTACAGAGTATTACAGAGAGTATTACAGAGTATTACAGAGCATTACAGAGTATTACAGAGTATTATAGAGCATTACAGAGTATTATAGAGTATTACAGAGAGCATTACAGAGTATTACAGAGCATTACAGAGCATTACAGAGTATTACAGAGCATTACAGAGTATTACAGAGAGCATTACAGAGTATTATAGAGCATTACAGAGTATTACAGAGTATTATAGAGCGTTACAGAGTATTATAGAGCATTACAGAGTATTATAGAGTATTACAGAGAGCATTACAGAGTATTACAGAGTATTACAGAGTATTATAGAGCATTACAGAGTATTATAGAGCATTACAGAGTATTACAGAGTGTTACAGAGCATTACAGAGTATTACAGAGTGTTACAGAGCATTACAGAGTATTACAGAGTATTATAGAGCATTACAGAGTATTATAGAGTATTACAGAGAGCATTACAGAGTATTACAGAGTATTACAGAGTATTATAGAGCATTACAGAGTATTATAGAGTATTACAGAGAGCATTACAGAGTATTACAGAGTATTATAGAGCATTACAGAGTATTACAGAGTATTATAGAGCATTACAGAGTATTATAGAGTATTACAGAGAGCATTACAGAGTATTACAGAGTATTACAGAGCATTACAGAGTATTACAGAGTATTACAGAGCATTACAGAGTATTATAGAGCATTACAGAGTATTACAGAGTGTTACAGAGCATTACAGAGTATTACAGAGCATTACAGAGTATTATAGACTATTACAGAGTATTACAGAGTATTATAGAGTATTATAGACTATTACAGAGTATTACAGAGTATTATAGAGTATTATAGAGCATTACAGAGTATTACAGAGTATTATAGAGCATTACAGAGTATTACAGAGTGTTACAGAGCATTAAAGAGTATTACAGAGTGTTACAGAGCATTACAGAGTATTACAGAGTATTATAGAGCATTACAGAATATTATAGAGTATTACAGAGAGCATTACAGAGTATTACAGAGTATTATAGAGCATTACAGAGTATTACAGAATATTATAGAGCATTACAGAGTATTATAGAGCATTACAGAGAGCATTACAGAGTATTACAGAGTATTACAGAGCATTACAGAGTATTACAGAGAGCATTACAGAGTATTATAGAGCATTACAGAGTATTACAGAGTATTATAGAGCGTTACAGAGTATTACAGAGTATTATAGAGCATTACAGAGTATTATAGAGTATTACAGAGAGCATTACAGAGTATTACAGAGTATTACAGAGTATTATAGAGCATTACAGAGTATTACAGAGTATTATAGAGCATTACAGAGTATTACAGAGTATTATAGAGCGTTACAGAGTATTACAGAGTATTATAGAGCATTACAGAGTATTATAGAGTATTACAGAGAGCATTACAGAGTATTACAGAGTATTACAGAGTGTTACAGAGCATTACAGAGTATTACAGAGTGTTACAGAGCATTACAGAGTATTACAGAGTATTATAGAGCATTACAGAGTATTATAGAGTATTACAGAGAGCATTACAGAGTATTATAGAGTATTACAGAGAGCATTACAGAGCATTACAGAGTATTACAGAGCATTACAGAGTATTACAGAGTATTATAGAGCATTACAGAGTGTTACAGAGCGTTACAGAGCATTACAGAGTATTACAGAGCATTACAGAGTATTATAGACTATTACAGAGTATTACAGAGTATTATAGAGTATTATAGACTATTACAGAGTATTACAGAGTATTATAGAGTATTATAGAGCATTACAGAGTATTACAGAGTATTATAGAGCATTACAGAGTATTATAGAGCATTACAGAGTATTACAGAGTATTACAGAGCATTACAGAGTGTTACAGAGCATTAAAGAGCATTACAGAGTGTTACAGAGCATTACAGAGTATTACAGAGTATTATAGAGCATTACAGAGTATTATAGAGTATTACAGAGAGCATTACAGAGTATTACAGAGTATTACAGAGTATTATAGAGCATTACAGAGTATTACAGAGCATTATAGAGCATTACAGAGTATTATAGAGTATTACAGAGAGCATTACAGAGTATTACAGAGTATTACAGAGCATTACAGAGTATTATAGAGCATTACAGAGTATTACAGAGTATTATAGAGCATTTACAGAGTATTACAGAGTATTATAGAGCATTACAGAGTATTATAGAGTATTACAGAGAGCATTACAGAGTATTACAGAGTATTATAGAGCATTACAGAGTATTACAGAGTGTTACAGAGCATTACAGAGTATTACAGAGTGTTACAGAGCATTACAGAGTATTACAGAGTATTATAGAGCATTACAGAGTATTACAGAGTGTTACAGAGCATTAAAGAGTATTACAGAGTGTTACAGAGCATTACAGAGTATTACAGAGTATTATAGAGCATTACAGAATATTATAGAGTATTACAGAGAGCATTACAGAGTATTACAGAGTATTATAGAGCATTACAGAGTATTACAGAATATTATAGAGCATTACAGAGTATTATAGAGCATTACAGAGAGCATTACAGAGTATTACAGAGTATTACAGAGCATTACAGAGTATTACAGAGAGCATTACAGATTATTATAGAGCATTACAGAGTATTACAGAGTATTATAGAGCGTTACAGAGTATTACAGAGTATTATAGAGCATTACAGAGTATTATAGAGTATTACAGAGAGCATTACAGAGTATTACAGAGTATTACAGAGTATTATAGAGCATTACAGAGTATTACAGAGTATTACAGAGTATTATAGAGCATTACAGAGTATTACAGAGTGTTACAGAGCATTACAGAGTATTACAGAGTGTTACAGAGCATTACAGAGTATTACAGAGTATTATAGAGCATTACAGAGTATTATAGAGTATTACAGAGAGCATTACAGAGTATTATAGAGTATTACAGAGAGCATTACAGAGCATTACAGAGGATTACAGAGCATTACAGAGTATTACAGAGTATTATAGAGCATTACAGAGTATTACAGAGCGTTACAGAGCATTACAGAGTATTACAGAGCATTACAGAGTATTATAGACTATTACAGAGTATTACAGAGTATTATAGAGTATTATAGACTATTACAGAGTATTACAGAGTATTATAGAGTATTATAGAGCATTACAGAGTATTACAGAGTATTATAGAGCATTACAGAGTATTATAGAGCATTACAGAGTATTACAGAGTATTACAGAGCATTACAGAGTATTACAGAGTGTTACAGAGCATTAAAGAGCATTACAGAGTGTTACAGAGCATTACAGAGTATTACAGAGTATTATAGAGCATTACAGAGTATTATAGAGTATTACAGAGAGCATTACAGAGCATTACAGAGTATTACAGAGTATTATAGAGCATTACAGAGTATTATAGAGCATTACAGAGTATTACAGAGTATTATAGAGCATTTACAGAGTATTACAGAGTATTATAGAGCATTACAGAGTATTATAGAGTATTACAGAGAGCATTACAGAGTATTACAGAGTATTATAGAGCATTACAGAGTATTACAGAGTGTTACAGAGCATTACAGAGTATTACAGAGTGTTACAGAGCATTACAGAGTATTACAGAGTATTATAGAGCATTACAGAGTAGTATAGAGTATTACAGAGAGCATTACAGAGTATTACAGAGTATTATAGAGCATTACAGAGTATTACAGAGTATTATAGAGCATTACAGAGTATTATAGAGTATTACAGAGAGCATTACAGAGTATTACAGAGTATTACAGAGCATTACAGAGTATTACAGAGTATTACAGAGCATTACAGAGCATTATAGAGCATTACAGAGTATTACAGAGTGTTACAGAGCATTACAGAGTATTACAGAGCATTACAGAGTATTATAGACTATTACAGAGTATTACAGAGTATTATAGACTATTACAGAGTATTATAGAGTAGTATAGAGTATTATAGAGCATTACAGAGTATTATAGAGTATTACAGAGTATTACAGAGTTTTATAGAGCATTACAGAGTATTACAGAGCATTACAGAGTATTACAGAGAGCATTACAGAGTATTATAGAGCATTACAGAGTATTACAGAGCATTACACAGTATTACAGAGAGCATTACAGAGTATTACAGAGCATCGCAGAGCATTACAGAGCATTGTAGAGTATTACAGAGCATTACAGAGCATTGTAGAGTATTACAGAGTATTACAGAATATTACAGAGCATTACAGAGTATTACAGAGAGTATTACAGAGTATTACAGAGCATTACAGAGTATTATAGAGCATTACAGAGTATTATAGAGTATTACAGAGTATTACAGAGAGTATTACAGAGTATTACAGAGCATTACAGAGTATTACAGAGTATTATAGAGCATTACAGAGTATTATAGAGTATTACAGAGAGCATTACAGAGTATTACAGAGTATTATAGAGCATTACAGAGTATTACAGAGCATTACAGAGTATTACAGAGTATTATAGAGTATTACAGAGAGCATTACAGAGTATTACAGAGCTTTACAGAGTATTATAGAGTATTACAGAGAGCATTACAGAGTATTACAGAGTATTATAGAGCATTACAGAGTATTACAGAGCATTACAGAGTATTACAGAGTATTATAGAGTATTACAGAGAGCATTACAGAGTATTACAGAGCTTTACAGAGCATTACAGAGTATTATAGAGTATTACAGAGTATTATAGACTATTACAGAGTATTACAGAGTATTATAGAGCATTACAGAGTATTACAGAGCATTACAGAGTATTACAGAGTATTATAGAGTATTACAGAGAGCATTACAGAGTATTACAGAGCATTACAGAGTATTATAGAGTATTACAGAGTATTATAGACTATTACAGAGTATTACAGAGTATTACAGAGTATTATAGAGCATTACAGAGTATTATAGAGTATTACAGAGAGCATTACAGAGTATTACAGAGAGCATTACAGAGTATTACAGAGCATTACAGAGTATTACAGAGCATTACAGAGTATTACAGAGAGCATTACAGAGTATTATAGAGCATTACAGAGTATTACAGAGTATTATAGAGCGTTACAGAGTATTACAGAGCATTACAGAGTATTATAGAGCATTACAGAGTATTATAGAGTATTACAGAGAGCACTACAGAGTATTACAGAGTATTATAGAGCATTACAGAGTATTACAGAGTATTATAGAGCATTACAGAGTGTTACAGAGCATTACAGAGTATTACAGAGTATTATAGAGCATTACAGAGTATTATAGAGTATTACAGAGAGCATTACAGAGTATTACAGAGTATTACAGAGCATTACAGAGTATTACAGAGTATTATAGAGCATTACAGAGTATTATAGAGTATTACAGAGAGCATTACAGAGTATTACAGAGTATTACAGAGCATTACAGAGTATTACAGAGCATTACAGAGTATTACAGAGTATTACAGAGCATTACAGAGTATTACAGAGTGTTACAGATCATTACAGAGTATTACAGAGCATTACAGAGTATTATAGACTATTACAGAGTATTATAGAGTATTATAGACTATTACAGAGTATTACAGAGTATTATAGAGTATTATAGAGCATTACAGAGTATTATAGAGTATTACAGAGTATTACAGAGTTTTATAGAGCATTACAGAGTATTACAGAGCATTACAGAGTATTACAGAGAGCATTACAGAGTATTATAGAGCATTACAGAGTATTACAAAGCATTACAGAGTATTACAGAGAGCATTACAGAGTATTATAGAGCATTACAGAGTATTACAGAGCATCGCAGAGCATTACAGAGCATTGTAGAGTATTACAGAGCATTACAGAGCATTGTAGAGTATTACAGAGTATTATAGAGTATTACAGAGTATTATAGAGTATTACAGAGTATTACAGAGTATTATAGAGCATTAGAGAGTATTACAGAGTATTACAGAGTATTATAGAGCATTACAGAGTATTACAGAGAGCATTACAGAGTATTACAGAGCATTACAGAGTATTACAGAGTATTATAGAGCATTACAGAGTATTACAGAGCATTACAGAGCATTACAGAGTATTACAGAGTGTTACAGAGCATTACAGAGTATTACAGAGTATTATAGAGCATTACAGAGTATTATAGAGTATTACAGAGAGCATTACAGAGTATTACAGAGCATTACAGAGTATTACAGAGCTTTACAGAGCATTACAGAGTATTCTAGAGTATTACAGAGCATTATAGACTATTACAGAGTATTACAGAGTATTACAGAGTATTATAGACTATTACAGAGTATTACAGAGCATTGTAGAGCATTACAGAGTATTATAGAGTATTATAGAGTATTACCGAGTATTATAGGGTATTATAAAGTATTACAGAGTATTATAGAGTATTATAGAGTATTACCGAGTATTATAGAGTATTATAAAGTATTACAGAGTATTATAGGGTATTATAAAGTATTACAGAGTATTATAGAGTATTACAGAGTATTATAGAGTATTACAGAGTATTATAGGGTATTATAAAGTATTACCGAGTATTATAGAGTATTATAGAGTATTATAGAGCATTACAGAGTATTATAGAGTATTACAGAGTATTATAGACTATTACAGAGTATTACAGAGCATTGTAGAGCATTACAGAGTATTATAGGGTATTATAAAGTATTACAGAGTATTATAGAGCATTACAGAGTATTATAGAGTATTACAGAGAGCATTACAGAGTATTACAGAGTATTACAGAGCATTACAGAGTATTACAGAGTATTACAGAGCATTACAGAGCATTATAGAGCATTACAGAGTATTACAGAGTGTTACAGAGCATTACAGAGTATTACAGAGCATTACAGAGTATTATAGACTATTACAGAGTATTACAGAGTATTATAGACTATTACAGAGTATTATAGAGTATTATAGAGTATTATAGAGCATTACAGAGTATTATAGAGTATTACAGAGTATTACAGAGTTTTATAGAGCATTACAGAGTATTAGAGAGCATTACAGAGTATTATAGAGCATTACAGAGTATTACAGAGCATTACAGAGTATTACAGAGAGCATTACAGAGTATTACAGAGCATCGCAGAGCATTACAGAGTATTATAGAGCATTGTAGAGTATTACAGAGTATTACAGAGCATTACAGAGCATTGTAGAGTATTACAGAGCATTACAGAGCATTGTAGAGTATTACAGAGTATTACAGAGTATTACAGAGCATTACAGAGTATTATAGAGTATTACAGAGTATTATAGAGCATTAGAGAGTATTACAGAGTATTACAGAGTATTATAGAGCATTACAGAGTATTACAGAGAGTATTACAGAGTATTACAGAGTATTATAGAGTATTACAGAGTATTACAGAGAGTATTACAGAGTATTACAGAGCATTACAGAGTATTACAGAGTATTATAGAGCATTACAGAGTATTATAGAGTATTACAGAGAGCATTACAGAGTATTACAGAGCATTACAGAGCATTACAGAGTATTACAGAGCATTACAGAGTATTACAGAGAGCATTACAGAGTATTATAGAGCATTACAGAGTATTACAGAGTATTATAGAGCGTTACAGAGTATTATAGAGCATTACAGAGTATTATAGAGTATTACAGAGAGCATTACAGAGTATTACAGAGTATTACAGAGTATTATAGAGCATTACAGAGTATTATAGAGCATTACAGAGTATTACAGAGTGTTACAGAGCATTACAGAGTATTACAGAGTGTTACAGAGCATTACAGAGTATTACAGAGTATTATAGAGCATTACAGAGTATTATAGAGTATTACAGAGAGCATTACAGAGTATTACAGAGTATTACAGAGTATTATAGAGCATTACAGAGTATTATAGAGTATTACAGAGAGCATTACAGAGTATTACAGAGTATTATAGAGCATTACAGAGTATTACAGAGTATTATAGAGCATTACAGAGTATTATAGAGTATTACAGAGAGCATTACAGAGTATTACAGAGTATTACAGAGCATTACAGAGTATTACAGAGTATTACAGAGCATTACAGAGTATTATAGAGCATTACAGAGTATTACAGAGTGTTACAGAGCATTACAGAGTATTACAGAGCATTACAGAGTATTATAGACTATTACAGAGTATTACAGAGTATTATAGAGTATTATAGACTATTACAGAGTATTACAGAGTATTATAGAGTATTATAGAGCATTACAGAGTATTATAGAGTATTATAGAGCATTACAGAGTATTACAGAGTGTTACAGAGCATTAAAGAGTATTACAGAGTGTTACAGAGCATTACAGAGTATTACAGAGTATTATAGAGCATTACAGAATATTATAGAGTATTACAGAGAGCATTACAGAGTATTACAGAGTATTATAGAGCATTACAGAGTATTACAGAATATTATAGAGCATTACAGAGTATTATAGAGCATTACAGAGAGCATTACAGAGTATTACAGAGTATTACAGAGCATTACAGAGTATTACAGAGAGCATTACAGAGTATTATAGAGCATTACAGAGTATTACAGAGTATTATAGAGCGTTACAGAGTATTACAGAGTATTATAGAGCATTACAGAGTATTATAGAGTATTACAGAGAGCATTACAGAGTATTACAGAGTATTACAGAGTATTATAGAGCATTACAGAGTATTACAGAGTATTATAGAGCATTACAGAGTATTACAGAGTATTATAGAGCGTTACAGAGTATTACAGAGTATTATAGAGCATTACAGAGTATTATAGAGTATTACAGAGAGCATTACAGAGTATTACAGAGTATTACAGAGTGTTACAGAGCATTACAGAGTATTACAGAGTGTTACAGAGCATTACAGAGTATTACAGAGTATTATAGAGCATTACAGAGTATTATAGAGTATTACAGAGAGCATTACAGAGTATTATAGAGTATTACAGAGAGCATTACAGAGCATTACAGAGTATTACAGAGCATTACAGAGTATTACAGAGTATTATAGAGCATTACAGAGTGTTACAGAGCGTTACAGAGCATTACAGAGTATTACAGAGCATTACAGAGTATTATAGACTATTACAGAGTATTACAGAGTATTATAGAGTATTATAGACTATTACAGAGTATTACAGAGTATTATAGAGTATTATAGAGCATTACAGAGTATTACAGAGTATTATAGAGCATTACAGAGTATTATAGAGCATTACAGAGTATTACAGAGTATTACAGAGCATTACAGAGTATTACAGAGTGTTACAGAGCATTAAAGAGCATTACAGAGTGTTACAGAGCATTACAGAGTATTACAGAGTATTATAGAGCATTACAGAGTATTATAGAGTATTACAGAGAGCATTACAGAGTATTACAGAGTATTACAGAGTATTATAGAGCATTACAGAGTATTACAGAGCATTATAGAGCATTACAGAGTATTATAGAGTATTACAGAGAGCATTACAGAGTATTACAGAGTATTACAGAGCATTACAGAGTATTATAGAGCATTACAGAGTATTACAGAGTATTATAGAGCATTTACAGAGTATTACAGAGTATTATAGAGCATTACAGAGTATTATAGAGTATTACAGAGAGCATTACAGAGTATTACAGAGTATTATAGAGCATTACAGAGTATTACAGAGTGTTACAGAGCATTACAGAGTATTACAGAGTGTTACAGAGCATTACAGAGTATTACAGAGTATTATAGAGCATTACAGAGTAGTATAGAGTATTACAGAGAGCATTACAGAGTATTACAGAGTATTATAGAGCATTACAGAGTATTACAGAGTATTATAGAGCATTACAGAGTATTATAGAGTATTACAGAGAGCATTACAGAGTATTACAGAGTATTACAGAGCATTACAGAGTATTACAGAGTATTACAGAGCATTACAGAGCATTATAGAGCATTACAGAGTATTACAGAGTGTTACAGAGCATTACAGAGTATTACAGAGCATTACAGAGTATTATAGACTATTACAGAGTATTACAGAGTATTATAGACTATTACAGAGTATTATAGAGTATTATAGAGCATTACAGAGTATTATAGAGTATTACAGAGTATTACAGAGTTTTATAGAGCATTACAGAGTATTACAGAGCATTACAGAGTATTACAGAGAGCATTACAGAGTATTATAGAGCATTACAGAGTATTACAGAGCATTACAGAGTATTACAGAGAGCATTACAGAGTATTACAGAGCATCGCAGAGCATTACAGAGTATTATAGAGCATTGTAGAGTATTACAGAGTATTACAGAGCATTACAGAGCATTGTAGAGTATTACAGAGCATTACAGAGCATTGTAGAGTATTACAGAGTATTACAGAGTATTACAGAGCATTACAGAGTATTATAGAGTATTAGAGAGCATTAGAGAGTATTACAGAGTATTACAGAGTATTATAGAGCATTACAGAGTATTACAGAGAGTATTACAGAGTATTACAGAGTATTATAGAGCATTACAGAGTATTATAGAGTATTACAGAGTATTACAGAGAGTATTACAGAGTATTACAGAGCATTACAGAGTATTACAGAGTATTATAGAGCATTACAGAGTATTATAGAGTATTACAGAGAGCATTACAGAGTATTACAGAGTATTATAGAGCATTACAGAGTATTACAGAGCATTACAGAGTATTACAGAGTATTATAGAGTATTACAGAGAGCATTACAGAGTATTACAGAGCTTTACAGAGTATTATAGAGTATTACAGAGAGCATTACAGAGTATTACAGAGTATTATAGAGCATTACAGAGTATTACAGAGCATTACAGAGTATTACAGAGTATTATAGAGTATTACAGAGAGCATTACAGAGTATTACAGAGCTTTACAGAGCATTACAGAGTATTATAGAGTATTACAGAGTATTATAGACTATTACAGAGTATTACAGAGTATTATAGAGCATTACAGAGTATTACAGAGCATTACAGAGTATTACAGAGTATTATAGAGTATTACAGAGAGCATTACAGAGTATTACAGAGCATTACAGAGTATTATAGAGTATTACAGAGTATTATAGACTATTACAGAGTATTACAGAGTATTACAGAGTATTATAGAGCATTACAGAGTATTATAGAGTATTACAGAGACCATTACAGAGTATTACAGAGCATTACAGAGTATTACAGAGAGCATTACAGAGTATTACAGAGCTTTACAGAGCATTACAGAGTATTATAGAGTATTACAGAGTATTATAGACTATTACAGAGTATTACAGAGTATTATAGAGCATTGTAGAGTATTACAGAGCATTACAGAGCATTGTAGAGTATTACAGAGTATTACAGAGCATTACAGAGTATTATAGAGTATTAGAGAGCATTAGAGAGTATTACAGAGTATTACAGAGTATTATAGAGCATTACAGAGTATTACAGAGAGTATTACAGAGTATTACAGAGTATTATAGAGCATTACAGAGTATTATAGAGTATTACAGAGTATTACAGAGAGTATTACAGAGTATTACAGAGCATTACAGAGTATTACAGAGTATTATAGAGCATTACAGAGTATTATAGAGTATTACAGAGAGCATTACAGAGTATTACAGAGTATTATAGAGCATTACAGAGTATTACAGAGCATTACAGAGTATTACAGAGTATTATAGAGTATTACAGAGAGCATTACAGAGTATTACAGAGCTTTACAGAGTATTATAGAGTATTACAGAGAGCATTACAGAGTATTACAGAGTATTATAGAGCATTACAGAGTATTACAGAGCATTACAGAGTATTACAGAGTATTATAGAGTATTACAGAGAGCATTACAGAGTATTACAGAGCTTTACAGAGCATTACAGAGTATTATAGAGTATTACAGAGTATTATAGACTATTACAGAGTATTACAGAGTATTATAGAGCATTACAGAGTATTACAGAGCATTACAGAGTATTACAGAGTATTATAGAGTATTACAGAGAGCATTACAGAGTATTACAGAGCATTACAGAGTATTATAGAGTATTACAGAGTATTATAGACTATTACAGAGTATTACAGAGTATTACAGAGTATTATAGAGCATTACAGAGTATTATAGAGTATTACAGAGACCATTACAGAGTATTACAGAGCATTACAGAGTATTACAGAGAGCATTACAGAGTATTATAGAGCATTACAGAGTATTACAGAGTATTATAGAGCGTTACAGAGTATTACAGAGCATTACAGAGTATTACAGAGCATTACAGAGTATTATAGAGTATTACAGAGAGCACTACAGAGTATTACAGAGTATTATAGAGCATTACAGAGTATTACAGAGTATTACAGAGCATTACAGAGTGTTACAGAGCATTACAGAGTATTACAGAGTATTATAGAGCATTACAGAGTATTATAGAGTATTACAGAGAGCATTACAGGGTATTACAGAGTATTACAGAGCATTACAGAGTATTACAGAGTATTATAGAGCATTACAGAGTATTATAGAGTATTACAGAGAGCATTACAGAGTATTACAGAGTATTACAGAGCATTACAGAGTATTACAGAGCATTACAGAGCATTACAGAGTATTACAGAGCATTACAGAGTATTACAGAGTGTTACAGATCATTACAGAGTATTACAGAGCATTACAGAGTATTATAGACTATTACAGAGTATTATAGAGTATTATAGACTATTACAGAGTATTACAGAGTATTATAGAGTATTATAGAGCATTACACAGTATTATAGAGTATTACAGAGTATTACAGAGTTTTATAGAGCATTACAGAGTATTACAGAGCATTACAGAGTATTACAGAGAGCATTACAGAGTATTATAGAGCATTACAGAGTATTACAAAGCATTACAGAGTATTACAGAGAGCATTACAGAGTATTATAGAGCATTACAGAGTATTACAGAGCATCGCAGAGCATTACAGAGCATTGTAGAGTATTACAGAGCATTACAGAGCATTGTAGAGTATTACAGAGTATTATAGAGTATTACAGAGTATTATAGAGTATTATAGAGTATTACAGAGTATTATAGAGCATTAGAGAGTATTACAGAGTATTACAGAGTATTATAGAGCATTACAGAGTATTACAGAGAGCATTACAGAGTATTAGAGAGCATTACAGAGTATTACAGAGTATTATAGAGCATTACAGAGTATTACAGAGCATTACAGAGCATTACAGAGTATTACAGAGTGTTACAGAGCATTACAGAGTATTACAGAGTATTATAGAGCATTACAGAGTATTATAGAGTATTACAGAGAGCATTACAGAGTATTACAGAGCATTACAGAGTATTACAGAGCTTTACAGAGCATTACAGAGTATTCTAGAGTATTACAGAGTATTATAGACTATTACAGAGTATTACAGAGTATTACAGAGTATTATAGACTATTACAGAGTATTACAGAGCATTGTAGAGCATTACAGAGTATTATAGGGTATTATAAAGTATTACAGAGTATTATAGAGTATTATAGAGTATTACCGAGTATTATAGGGTATTATAAAGTATTACAGAGTATTATAGAGTATTATAGAGTATTACCGAGTATTATAGAGTATTATAAAGTATTACAGAGTATTATAGGGTATTATAAAGTATTACAGAGTATTATAGAGTATTACAGAGTATTATAGAGTATTACAGAGTATTATAGGGTATTATAAAGTATTACCGAGTATTATAGAGTATTATAGAGCATTACAGAGTATTATAGAGTATTACAGAGTATTATAGACTATTACAGAGTATTACAGAGCATTGTAGAGCATTACAGAGTATTATAGGGTATTATAAAGTATTACAGAGTATTATAGAGTATTATAGAGTATTACCGAGTATTATAGGGTATTATAAAGTATTACAGAGTATTATAGAGTATTATAGAGTATTACCGAGTATTATAGAGTATTATAAAGTATTACAGAGTATTACAGGGTATTATAAAGTATTACCGAGTATTACAGAGTATTATAGAGTATTATAGAGTATTACCGAGTATTATAGGGTATTATAAAGTATTACAGAGTATTATAGAGTATTATAAAGTATTACAGAGTATTATAGGGTATTATAAAGTATTACCGAGTATTATAGAGTATTATAAAGTATTACAGAGTATTATAGGGTATTATAAAGTATTACAGAGTATTATAGAGTATTACAGAGTATTATAGACTATTACAGAGTATTACAGAGCATTGTAGAGCATTACAGAGTATTATAGGGTATTATAAAGTATTACAGAGTATTATAGAGTATTATAAAGTATTACAGAGTATTATAGGGTATTATAAAGTATTACAGAGTATTATAGAGTATTACAGAGTATTACAGAGTATTATAAAGTATTATAGAGTATTATAGAGCACATGTATCTATTGATTGGTTGGCTGTAGAGAAGATGGTAAAGCAGTCAGTTTGTATACAACACATTCCAATGTCTGAGTACAAGGAGATAATAAGTAACTGCAGCTGTGGAAATCTCTCTGTCTACAAAGAACAATCCTGAT
The DNA here is from genome assembly GCF_042186555.1 of Aquarana catesbeiana. Taxonomy (NCBI): domain Eukaryota; kingdom Metazoa; phylum Chordata; class Amphibia; order Anura; family Ranidae; genus Aquarana; species Aquarana catesbeiana. The sequence continues at coordinate 283,802,340 of NC_133334.1, read as the reverse complement.
CTACGATCTGATTGGTCCGGCTCTCACCTATACGGGATGCGGGTTGTATATTTCGGGTGCATTTTGCGTTTTTCAATACACGTTTCTGATCCATTGAAGTCTATGGAACCAGAAAAAAGTCCCCGACCCCCTCCCATAAAGTGCACACATGTGACCCACAGGACACCGTGTTACATGGAGTGTAGTGTGTTACATGGGCTCTAGTGTGTTACATGGCCTGTAGTGTGTTACATGGCCTGTAGTGTGTTACATGGCCTGTAGGGTGTTACATGGACTGTAGTTCTGAAGACGCACTAAAAAATGCATAGGTTGTGAACCAGGCCTAAAACAGACTGCTGCACTTCAAAAACATATTGGGAATATTGGGTAAGAAAAATATAGAAAAAAACAAAACAGTGCCCCATCCTTTCAAATATGTTCCCACTCCCAGGATACACATCCCCCACCACAAACAATGATTACCAATCCACCAAAAAGACAAAACCACAACCTGCAAAACTGAATTCACCATCAAAACAATCAAATAATACAAAAAAAATAATCAATTCACACAACCCATGTGCAACCATAAGCACAGAGAGCAAATTAGAAAAAAATGCACCAATACACTACAATATACAGTATACTACAATATACAATACACTACAATATACAATATACTATAATATACAATACACTACAATATACAATATACTACAATATACAATACACTACAATATACAGTATACTACAATATACAATACACTACAATATACAATATACTACAATATACAATACACTACAATATACAGTATACTACAATATACAATACACTACAATATACAGTATACTACAATATACAATACACTACAATATACAATACACTACAATATACAGTATACTACAATATACAATATACTACAATATACAATACACTACAATATACAGTATACTACAATATACAATACACTACAATATACAATATACTACAATATACAATACACTACAATATACAATATACTACAATATACAATACACTACAATATACAATATACTACAATATACAATACACTACAATATACAATATACTATAATATACAATATACTACAATATACAATATACTACAATATACAATATATAATATACAATATACTACAATATACAATATACTATAATATACAATATACTACAATATACAATACACTACAATATACAATATACTACAATATACAATATATAATATACAATATACTACAATATACTACAATATACAATATACTATAATATACAATATACTATAATATACAATATACTACAATATACAATACACTACAATATACAATATACTACAATATACAATACACTACAATATACAATATACTACAATATACAATATACTATAATATACAATATACTACAATATACAATACACTACAATATACAATATACTACAATATACAATACACTACAATATACAATATACTACAATATATAATATACAATACACTACAATATACAATACACTACAATATACAGTATACTACAATATACAATACACTACAATATACAATATACTACAATATACAATACACTACAATATACAATATACTACAATATACAATATACTATAATATACAATATACTACAATATACAATACACTACAATATACAATATACTACAATATACAATACACTACAATATACAATATACTACAATATACAATACACTACAATATACAGTATACTACAATATACAATATACTATAATATACAATATACTACAATATACAATATACTATAATATACAATATACTACAATATACAATACACTACAATATACAGTATACTACAATATACAATACACTACAATATACAATACACTACAATATACAATATACTACAATATACAATATACAATACACTACAATATACAATACACTACAATATATAATATACAATACACTACAATATATAATATACAATATACTACAATATACAATACACTACAATACACTACAATACACTACAATATACAATACACTACAATATACAATACACTACAATATACAATACACTACAATACACTACAATATACTACAATATACAATATATAATACACAATACACTACAATATATAATACACAATACACTACAATATACAATATATAATACACAATACACTACAATATACAATACACTACAATATACAATACACTACAATATACAATACACTACAATATATAATATACAATACACTACAATATAAAGTGTAACATAAATAATTCAGTGATATTTAAATTCAGAGATCATCAGTTCAATATTATAAAATGAAATTCAGTCTATCAAAGTGCTCCTTAGTGCTCCAGTATTTGTGAATCTTCCACCAAATTACAGCGCCTTAAAAAAGTATTCATACCCATTGAAATTCCCCACATTTTGTTACAACCAAAAACATAAATATATTTTATTGGGATTTTATATGATGGACCAACACAAGGCTTTACATTTACATGACATACATTTAATTTTTTGGTTGTAACATGACAAAATGTGGAAAATTTCAAGGGGTATGAATACTTTTTCAAGGCCTCTTACCAGACCATACAGATCTCACAGCATAAAGGTAAGGAGCGCTTTGCTGCAGCAGATAGAGCCGATGTTCCCACCACTGGATCCCTCCCCCATCAGGGACTCCTATAGTCAGTTATGGCGGGCGGGCTGTGAGTCCCGGTCCTTGATCAGGGACTCCTATGGTCAGTTGTGGTGTTGGGCTGTGAGTTCCAGTCCTTGATCAGGGACTCCCCAGTGATGATATCTCCACATGTACCGCCCTCCTCCCGGCTACATTGTATGACATCGGCTGTAGTCTCGTATTATTGCGTATTTTACTTATTTGTGCTCCAGATTGCGTGTGGGTTGTATGAATTCTTATTTCATGATATCTGAACAATGTGTGTTTTGTATTATTTGATTGTTTTGATGGTGGATTCAGCTTTGTAGGTTGTGGTTTTGTCTTTGTGGTGGATTGGTAATCATTGTTTGTGGTGGGGGATGTGTATCCTGGGACTTTTTTGGAAATTCTTATGTAGGAACTGTTCTGCCATAGACCTGGCAGAGTGCTTGGATGCCCATAGAGCTGGCAGAGTGCTTGGATGCCCACACACAAGTCACAGCTGGGAAGGCGGGGCTCACACACAAGTCACAGCTGGGAAGGCGGAGCTCACACACAAGTCACAGCTGGGAAGGCGGAGCTCACACACAAGTCACAGCCGGGAAGGCGGAGCCCACACACAAGTCACAGCTGGGAAGGCGGAGCTCACACACAAGTCACAGCCGGGAAGGCGGAGCTCACACACAAGTCACAGCCGGGAAGGCGGAGCTCACACACAAGTCACAGCAGGGAAGGCGGAGCTCACACACAAGTCACAGCCGGGAAGGCGGAGCTCACACACAAGTCACAGCCGGGAAGGCGGAGCTCACACACAAGTCACAGCCGGGAAGGCGGAGCTCACACACAAGTCACAGCCGGGAAGGCGGAGCTCACACAAGTCACAGCCGGGAAGGCGGAGCTCACACAAGTCACAGCCGGGAAGGCGGAGCTCACACAAGTCACAGCCGGGAAGGCGGAGCTCACACACAAGTCACAGCTGGGAAGGCGGAGCTCACACACAAGTCACTGCAGGGAAGGCGGAGCTCACACACAAGTCACAGCAGGGAAGGCGGAGCTCACACACAATTCACAGCCGGGAAGGCGGAGCTCACACACAATTCACAGCCGGGAAGGCGGAGCTCACACACAAGTCACAGCCGGGAAGGCGGAGCTCACACACAAGTCACAGCTGGGAAGGCGGAGCTCACACACAAGTCACAGCCGGGAAGGCGGAGCTCACACACAAGTCACAGCAGGGAAGGCGGAGCTCACACACAAGTCACAGCCGGGAAGGCGGAGCTCACACACAAGTCACAGCAGGGAAGGTGGAGCTCACACACAAGTCACAGCTGGGAAGGCGGAGCTCACACACAAGTCACAGCAGGGAAGGCGGAGCTCACACACAAGTCACAGCCGGGAAGGCGGAGCTCACACACAAGTCACAGCTGGGAAGGCGGAGCTCACACACAAGTCACAGCCGGGAAGGCGGAGCTCACACACAAGTCACAGCTGGGAAGGCGGGGCTCACACACAAGTCACAGCTGGGAAGGCGGAGCTCACACACAAGTCACAGCCGGGAAGGCGGAGCCCACACACAAGTCACAGCTGGGAAGGCGGAGCTCACACACAAGTCACAGCCGGGAAGGCGGAGCTCACACACAAGTCACAGCTGGGAAGGCGGAGCTCACACACAAGTCACAGCCGGGAAGGCGGAGCCCACACACAAGTCACAGCTGGGAAGGCGGAGCTCACACACAAGTCACAGCCGGGAAGGCGGAGCTCACACACAAGTCACAGCTGGGAAGGCGGAGCTCACACACAAGTCACAGCCGGGAAGGCGGAGCTCACACACAAGTCACAGCAGGGAAGGCGGAGCTCACACACAAGTCACAGCTGGGAAGGCGGAGCTCACACACAAGTCACAGCAGGGAAGGCGGAGCTCACACACAAGTCACAGCCGGGAAGGCGGAGCTCACACACAAGTCACAGCCGGGAAGGCGGGGCTCACACACAAGTCACAGCCGGGAAGGCGGAGCTCACACACAAGTCACAGCCGGGAAGGCGGAGCTCACACACAAGTCACAGCCGGGAAGGCGGAGCTCACACACAAGTCACAGCAGGGAAGGCGGAGCTCACACACAAGTCACAGCTGGGAAGGCGGAGCTCACACACAAGTCACAGCCGGGAAGGCGGAGCTCACACACAAGTCACAGCCGGGAAGGCGGAGCTCACACACAAGTCACAGCCGGGAAGGCGGAGCTCACACACAAGTCACAGCCGGGAAGGCGGAGCTCACACACAAGTCACAGCAGGGAAGGCGGAGCTCACACACAAGTCACAGCCGGGAAGGCGGAGCTCACACACAAGTCACAGCCGGGAAGGCGGAGCTCACACACAAGTCACAGCCGGGAAGGCGGAGCTCACACACAAGTCACAGCCGGGAAGGCGGAGCTCACACACAAGTCACAGCCGGGAAGGCGGGGCTCACACAAATGTTTCTGATCTTGGAATATAGAAAGGAAAAGTATTTTTCGGATGTGAAGTCTTTGTTGCTGAGAATGTAAATTGCTTGAATTATTTCAGAGGCCGGCCAAGTCTTTGTGAGGGAATCCGGATGTATAGATTTACTTCTCCTTCTCTTCAGGTAAGAAAAACTCCCAACTCTGAATTTGTCCTGGTGACCCCGGTGCTCTATTCATGGCGGCAGCAGCCCGGGGAGATGATTGTACTGTCCCCATCCCCCAACCTCCCATATAAATGCTACCAATGCAGACAGACAGGGCTGTTCACATACTGAGGCTTTGCTGCCTTGGAATGCATTGAGGCAATTTTAATTTGGCTTGCAGAGTGTGACGGGGACAACGCATATCAGACTCGTCCATTCAAGTATTTCAGTAAAAACTTCTGTGCAGCCACTGGAGTTCCTCCACAGCAAACCGGTTATACAGTGCTCATAAGTTTTCATACCCCGGCAGAATTTATGATTTCCTGACCATTTTTCAGAGAATATAAATGATAACACAAAAACTTTTCTCTCACTCATGGTTAGTGTTTGGCTGAAGCCATTTATTATCAATCATCTGTATTTACTCTTTTTATATCATAATCACAACAGAAACTACCCAAATTACCCTGATCAAAAGTTTACATACCCCAGTTCTTAATACCGTGTATTGCCCTCTTTACCATCAATGACATCTTGAAGTCTTTTGTGGTATTTGTGGATGAGGCTCTTTATCTTCTCAGATGGTTCCTCTTGGTAAAAGTCCTCCAGTTCCTGTAAATTCTTGGGCTGTCTTCCATGAACGGCATGTTTGAGATCTCCCCAGAGGGGCTCAATGATATTGAGGTCAGGAGACTGAGATGACCACTCCAGAACCTTCACTTTATTCTGCTGTAGCCAATGACAGGTGGACTTGGCCTTGTGTTTTGGATCATTGTCATGTTGGAATGTCCAAGTCCATTCCATGCGTAACTTCCTGGCTGATGAATGAAATGTTCCTCCAGTATTATTTGATAACATTCTGCATTCCTCTTGCCATCAATTCTGACCAAATTTCCCGTGCCTTTGTAGCTCACACATCCCCAAAACATCAGCGATCCACCTCCGTGTTTCACAGTAGGGATGGTGGACCTTTTATCATAGGCCTTGTTGACTCCTCTCCAAATGTAGTGTTTATGGTTGTGGCCAAAAAGCTCAATTTTGGTCTCATCACTCCAAATGACTTTGTGGAAGAAGGTTTGAGGCTCGTCTCTGTGCTGTTTGGTGTATTGTAAGCGGATACTTTGTGACATTTGTGTAGTAATGACTTTCTTCTGGAGACTCGACCATGCAGCCCATCTTTCTTCTGGAGACTCGACCATGCAGCCCATCTTTCTTCTGGAGACTCGACCATGCAGCCCATCTTTCTTCTGAAGACTCGACCATACAGACCATCTTTCTTCTGGAGACTTGACCATGCAGCCCATCTTTCTTCTGGAGACTCGACCATGCAGACCATCTTTCTTCTGGAGACTCGACCATGCAGACCATCTTTCTTCTGGAGACTTGACCATGCAGCCCATCTTTCTTCTGGAGACTCGACCATGCAGCCCATCTTTCTTCTGGAGACTTGACCATGCAGACCATCTTTCTTCTGGAGACTTGACCATGCAGCCCATCGTTCTTCTGGAGACTCGACCATGCAGACCATCTTTCTTCTGGAGACTTGACCATGCAGCCCATCTTTCTTCTGGAGACTTGACCATGCAGACCATCTTTCTTCTGGAGACTTGACCATGCAGACCATCTTTCTTCTGGAGACTTGACCATGCAGCCCATCGTTCTTCTGGAGACTCGACCATGCAGACCATCTTTCTTCTGGAGACTTGACCATGCAGACCATCTTTCTTCTGGAGACTTGACCATGCAGCCCATCTTTCTTCTGGAGACTCGACCATGCAGCCCATCTTTCTTCTGGAGACTCGACCATGCAGCCCATCGTTCTTCTGAAGACTCGACCATGCAGCCCATCTTTCAAGTGCCTCCTTATTGTGCATCTTGAAACATCCACACCTCATGTTTTCAGGGAGTCCTGTATTTCACCTGAAGTTATTTGTGGGGTTTTCTTTGCATTCCGAACAATTTTCCTGGCAGTTGTGGCTGAAATTTTAATTGGTCTACCTGACCCTGGTTTGGTTTCACCAGAACCCCTCATTTTCCACTTCTTGATTAGAGTTTGAACACTGCTGATTGGCATTCTCAATTCTTTGGATATCTTTTTATATCCCTTTCCTGTTTTATACAGTTCAACTACCTTTTCCCGCAAATCCTTTGACGATTCTTTTGCTTTCCCCATGACTCAGAATCCAGAAACGTCAGTGCAGCACTGGATGAGAGATGCAAGGGTCTGTCAGGAGTCCAGAAACTCATTGACCTTTTATACACACACTAATTACAAACAGATCACAGGTGAGGAGGGTTCCCTTTTTATTTTTTTTCAAATAACATTTTTTTATTAAACATATTTGCTGGTGAACAAGTAGGACATCGACACTGCATTATATAAAGCTCAACAATCCAGCAAAAAAGCCAACAGATGTCAAATGTCAGTATATAATAAACTGAATATAGAAGATTCGTATCAAGTTCCATGTAGCATTCGGTAGCTAATAAGTAAGTAAGTAAGTAGATTTCAGCATGATACTTAGCACATTCTAGGAGAAAAAAGAAAAGAGCACAGTAGAGGGAAGGGAGGGGGAGGGAGGGGTTCGGCCACTGATTCAGGGCGGATCTTCCCATCTATGCCATTCCTCCCAGACCTTATCATGTGCTTCCAATCTATCTTGCAGTCTAGCTGTCATTTTTTCCATCAGCTCTATGTCTTTTATTCTGGTGTATAGGTCCGTTTGGGTAGGTGGGTCCCGTCGTTTCCAATGAAGGGCAATAAGGCATCTCGCGGCCGTCAGGACATGTCTAAGCAATTTTTTAGAATGTTTAGGAATCTGTACATCCAAAAGACGAGTCAATAACTGCTGCGTCTCCGTCCAAAAAGGGACTATCTTAGGGCAAGTTCAGTAAATGTGGTATAAGGTCCCTCTGTCTCCCAGACAGCGCCAGCACCTATCTGAGCTGGACAGATAAATGGCATGGAGAACGTCAGGTACCAGAAAAAAAGAATTTTGTAGGCGTTCTTCTTGTAAAGAGTACAAAAGGAACTCTTAGCTGCCTGGGATCAAATCGTCTGCCACGTCGTTTCTGGAATTTCCTCTCCTAGTACCCTCTCCCAGCGACGCATGTATGCATGCTTACCCTGGGTGGTAAAGCTGTAGGAGTTTAGCACCCGGTATATGTCCGAAATTAAGCCTCGACGTGTAGAACCCTCTAACATCAAGCTCTCAAATGGAGTTGGCACTGAAAATTGTAAGTTCGGGGCGAAAGATTGGGCATAATATCTAATCTGCAGGTACCCATAGAATACCTGGCGGGGTAAGTCAAATTTCTTTTGGAGTTCTGTGAATGAGAGCATTCTACGTATGCACTAGATGACCAAAATGGAATAAGTTCTGCATCGCCCATGGGAAAGACATCTGGTGTGTAAGGCCTGCAGGCATTCTGGGGTTATAGAGGAATGACGTGAGGGGCGATTTCTCTGAGCCCAGCTTGTGAACTCGGGACAGTCTTCGCCAGAGTGTTCGAAGATGGAGCAAGGGGCCCAGAAGCCGATCCGAGTCCACCTCCACATTTACATTCCAGAGCAGGCTATTTGGGTGTATAGGTGCCATCCATATTTTCTCAATTTCTGTCCATCTATTATAAGACCGTTGGGGAAACCAAGAGGCCAGGGCTCGTAGTTGGGCAGCTTGGTAGTATTTATGCATGTCAGGGAATGCCAGTCCACCCTCCGAGCGCCCCGCCGTTAAGACTGAATGAGATATTCTATGTCTACCATAATTCCAAACAAAGAGCACCAAATCTGCCTGAAGTTTCCTCAAATCTGCTTGTGGAACTTGAATGGGGATTGTTTGGAAAGGTAAAGAAGTTTGGGGAGAATAGTCATTTTGACTGAGGCCACTCTTCCCAGTAGGGAGATATGGTGAGCCTTCCATTTTTGCAACAGGTCCCTTATGGAACTGAACAAGGGGGGAAAATTGGCTCGGTATAGGGTAGTGTAACAGGAGGTGATCTGAACTCCCAAATATTTCAGAGCTGTTGTCTTCCAATGATATGAGAAGCATTGTTGTAGATGCTGAACCTCTGCTGCTGGGATATTGATGGGTAAAGCCTCTGACTTAGTAGCGTTTATTTTATAGCCAGAAAGAGATCGAAAAAGGTCAAGTTCAGCGTGTAAGTTGGGGAGTGAGATCCTAGGTTGGGTCAAGGTAAGTATAATGTCGTCTGCGAACAGTGCTAGTTTAAATTCCCTTCCCCGCTCCGGGACCCCATGTATGCTCTGATTTTTTCGAATGGAAGCCGCCAGAGACTCGACACACAATGCGAACAATAGTGGCGAGAGTGGACACCCCTGGCGGGTCCCGTTCGCAATTGGAAAGACAGAGGACAAGGCAAAGGGGGTCTTCATCTGAGATGTGGGATTTGTGTATAGATGTCGAATGGCCTGCAAAAAAGGACCCCGGAATCCCATGCATTTCAACGTGGCGAACAGGAAGGGCCAGCCAAGGCGATCGAAAGCCTTTTCGGCATCTAATCCAAGGATCAGTGTCTCCAGCTTGTCCCTGTTCGCCACGTCTATGAGGTCAATAATCCGTCTCGTATTGTCCCCTGCCTGACGAAGGAGGACAAAGCCCACCTGATCCTTGTGGATTAAAGAGGGGAGTATCAGGTTTAATCGCATCGAGAGGAGCTTAGTAAAAATGTTTAGGTCAGAGTTTAAAAGTGCGATTGGCCTGTAACTGGCACATAATGAAGGATCCTTGTCAGGCTTGGGGATCAACGTGAGGTATGACCTCTGCCTGTCTGAAGGGATAGGGGTTTGTTGAAGAAAGGCATTAAACAACCTACACAGATGCGGCAGGAGAATCGCTAGAAAAGTCTTGTAGTATTCATAAGGGAGGCCATGTGGGCCGGGAGATTTATGTGATGGCAGCGTTTTAATGGTGGCCGTTAATTCTTCTACTTTTAGAGGGTTCCCTTTTAATAGCCATTCAAACCCCTTTGTGTGGACTTGTGTGCATGTTATCAGACCAAAACCATGTAAACTTTTGATCAGGGTCATTTGGGTAGTTTCTGTTGTGATTATGATATAAAAAGAGTAAACACAGATGATTGATAATAAATGGCTTCAGCCAAACACTAATCATGAGTGATAGAAAATGTTTTTGTGTTATCATTGATATTCTCTGAAAAATGGCCAAGAAATTATCAATTCTGCCAGGGTATGTAAACTTATGAGCAAAACTGTACCATGTCCTTATGGAGCTGGCTTTGGACACCGGGGGGTGGGGGGGCACAGTTATGCTGGAACAGAAAAGGGTCTTCACCAAACTGTTACCTCAAGGGTCTTTGAAGTGCTTGGCTGTCTATAGTGTTTGTTTGCTGTAGCATCACAGAGACTCACCAGCTAATGCGTTTCATCAGCCTGATGAAAAGGGTTCCTTCCTTGAAACGCGTTGGCTGGCAAGTCTCGGTGATGCCGGCGTTGTGTTCACTACATACCTATGAGGGTCGCCTGGGTCTGGATTTTACTGCCCTACCAGCCTTTGGATTTTGTGAGTCCGTACTCATTAATAAAGTTTGCCTGGTAAAGCTCGAGGTTTTGTGCGGTTGTCTTCGGAGGAGGTAGGTTGCCTTCACACTGTAGACAGGTTCACCCTGAATTAGGTTTTGGTGTTACTTAGTAGTAATGCTTTATTTTCCAGTGGCAGAACAGCGCAGTCCATGGTGCCGTGGGTGGAGAGCGGTGACCCCCGGTACCAGCCGTGGGTGGAGAGCGGTGACCCCCGGTACCAGCCGTGGGTGGAGAGCGGTGACCCCCGGTACCAGCCGTGGGTGGAGAGCGGTGACCCCCGGTACCAGCCGTGGGTGGAGAGCGGTGACCCCCGGTACCAGCCGTGGGTGGAGAGCAGTGACCCCCGGTACCAGCCGTGGGTGGAGAGCGGTGACCCCCGGTACCAGCCGTGGGTGGAGAGCGGTGACCCCCGGTACCAGCTGTGGCTGTCGGTGTGCAGTGCCCTGAGCGCCTGTGTTAATAATCCTCAGAATGGTAAGCTTTCCCCCTTCCCAGTTTCTTTTCTGCTCCTGACATGTTAATGAACAGAATTATTCACCCATGAAGGGCGATGACAGAGCCGCTCACTTTTCCATGCCTAAACTGTGACTGATTGAATTTGTGATTCTCTTCCAGAGGAGAACCAAAAACTGTGCAGCTCAGCATTTCCCCGGGCAGAGAAATATCTGCAGCACTCCCTCCGACCCGAGATAGTCAGACCTGTCTGCTCTCTGATTGGTCTCTCTGTGGCCAATAATCGTAAGTAAACAGAAGCCTCCACTCCCTGCTAAGGCGCGGTACATTCATTGCTACCTTTAGATTTCACTCAGTCATTGGAGGAGTTCATTTTCTAGATTTTCATTATACAGAAAATACCATGCGGCTCTTTACTGGGTATAGGGCACCATTCATGTCAGTCCCTGGCACTTTAAGGGGAACTCCACTTTTGTAAAGGGAAAAAATTGCAAACAAAGAAAAAATAATCCAGAGTATAGAAATTGTAGTCAAATCACATTGTAATTGAATGTTATAAAAATGACTTTTCTTTATCAATCTGCAGCCGCTGTAATTTTCTGAAAATGCAATATGGCCACCTGGAGGCGCTCTGTACACAGATGGTATACAGAACCCCGCCCCCCAGAAATGTCATTTCCTGCTTGTGTGATTGGCTCACTGATTTTCCCAGAAGTCTGCACTAAGATACGAGTCAGATTTTGGGCATCTCCTGCATCCACCAGCAGCTGATTGATAATTCTGAAACCACTCCCATTAGACTCACTTTCCCACATGGACACAGAGAAACACACAGGGATTTCGTAAGAATAACAAAAGGTAGGAATTTGGAACAAAGTTTGTTAAAGCGGAGTTCCACTCAAAAGTGTTCACAGCCCCCCCCCCCCTCCCCCCCCCCTCCGGTGCCACATTTGGAACTTTTAGGGGGTCGCAAATTTCCGGCCCCTCCCAGAGCCGATGAACAACTAATCTCTACTCCATTTGGTTGTAGACATGTCAGTGTGATATTAATAGACGATTGTGTTAGATTTGTGTGGTGCTTCCAGACACTCCTCCAGCGCATGCAGCAGGACCTCGGGATATTATTTCTTCATTTATACCTTTGTTAACACATATTACACTATGTTGAGCCTTTACTCTCCATGTCACCGTCTGCTGAGATCTGATCTCTGGAATCTTTGTCTGATCGGCGGGATTTTACCCCCCTGAATGAGGGGGTCTCTGGCATTGCGGTAAGTCTCTGGTGTGGATCTTTCTTTGGGTGTCACTCCGGCTATTCCTGGATTCCTTTCCACCTTTCCTTTTCTTCCTATACTCACCTTGGAGGTTATTATACCGATTATTACATCTCACCGATTATTTCATCTCACCGAGTATTACATCTGAGTATTACATCTCACCGATTATTACATCTCACCGATTATTACATCTCACCGAGTATTACATCTCACCGATTATTTCATCTCACCAATTATTACATCTCACCGAGTATTACATCTCACCGATTATTACATCTCACCGAGTATTACATCTCACCGATTATTACATCTCACCGATTATTACATCTCACCGATTATTACATCTCACCGATTATTTCATTTCACCGATTATTACATCTCACCGATTATTACATCTCACCGAGTATTACATCTCACCGATTTTTACATCTCACCGATTATTACATCTCACCGAGTATTACATCTCACCGATTATTACATCTCACCGATTATTTCATCTCACCGATTATTACATCTCACCGATTATTACATCTCACCGAGTATTACATCTCACCGATTATTTCATCTCACCAATTATTACATCTCACCGAGTATTACATCTCACCGAGTATTACATCTCACCGATTATTACATCTCACCGATTATTACATCTCACCGATTATTACATCTCACCGATTATTACATCTCACCGATTATTTTAGGACATTTTTTATATTGGTATTTTCACTGTTGAATGTGTTGCACAATAATTATCACTTTTTTATGATTATAGAATATCTGTGCTGCACTTGTGTTTTATGTTATTTGATGTAGCGGGTATCATAGGTGATATACGTGTTCAGCAGATATCACTTCTTCAGATCACTAGAACAGATTTTTCCCCTTTTTTCTCTGTACTGTATATGTGATCAATAACATGACCCATGATGTGATCAATAACATGACCCATGACGTGATCAATAACATGACCGATGAAGTGATCAATAACATGACCCATGACGTGATCAATAACATGACCCATGATGTGATCAATAACATGACCCATGATGTGATCAATAACATGACCCATGATGTGATCAATAACATGACCCATGATGTGATCAATAACATGACCCATGATGTGATCAATAACATGAACCATGACGTGATCAATAACATGACCCTCCCACAGCAATTCTAATCCTCCCCTCACACCAGGGTCCTCGGTGTAATCCTAGACTCTGACTTGTCATTTCAGCCTCAAATCCAAGAATTCACCTCCATAACATCTCTAAACCACGCCCCTTTTTATCAAATGAAACCACCGAACTCCTCATTCACTCCCTTCTCATTGGCCTGCCTCTCCATAGGCTCCTCCTCTCTTCAGTCTATCATGAATGCTGCTGCCAGACTTATCCACCAACCACTCAGTGTCTGCCACCCCTCTCCTCCAATCCCTACACTGGTCTCCATTCAGTGTCTGCCAACCCTCTCCTCCAATCCCTACACTGGTCTCCATTCAGTGTCTGCCAACCTTCTCCTCCAATCCCTACACTGGTCTCCATTCAGTGTCTGCCAACCTTCTCCTCCAATCCCTACACTGGTCTCCATTCAGTGTCTGCCAACCTTCTCCTCCAATCCCTACACTGGTCTCTATTCAGTGTCCACCATCCCTCTCCTCCAATCCCTACACTGGTCTCCATTCAGTGTCTGCCAACCTTCTCCTCCAATCCCTACACTGGTCTCCATTCAGTGTCTGCCACCCCTCTCCTCCAATCCCTACACTGGTCTCCATTCAGTGTCTGCCACCCCTCTCCTCCAATCCCTACACTGGTCTCCATTCAGTGTCTGCCAACCCTCTCCTCCAATCCCTACACTGGTCTCCATTCAGTGTCTGCCACCCCTCTCCTCCAATCCCTACACTGGTCTCCATTCAGTGTCTGCCACCCCTCTCCTCCAATCCCTACACTGGTCTCCATTCAGTGTCTGCCAACCCTCTCCTCCAATCCCTACACTGGTCTCCATTCAGTGTCTGCCAACCCTCTCCTCCAATCCCTACACTGGTCTCCATTCAGTGTCTGCCAACCCTCTCCTCCAATCCCTACACTGGTCTCCATTTAGTGTCTGCCAACCCTCTCCTCCAATCCCTACACTGGTCTCCATTCAGTGTCTGCCAACCCTCTCCTCCAATCCCTACACTGGTCTCCATTCAGTGTCTGCCAACCCTCTCCTCCAATCCCTACACTGACCTCCATTCAGTGTCTGCCAACCCTCTCCTCCAATCCCTACACTGGTCTCCATTCAGTGTCTGCCAACCCTCTCCTCCAATCCCTACACTGGTCTCCATTCAGTGTCTGCCAACCCTCTCCTCCAATCCCTACACTGGTCTCCATTTAGTGTCTGCCAACCCTCTCCTCCAATCCCTACACTGGTCTCCATTCAGTGTCTGCCAACCCTCTCCTCCAATCCCTACACTGGTCTCCATTCAGTGTCTGCCAACCCTCTCCTCCAATCCCTACACTGGTCTCCATTCAGTGTCTGCCAACCCTCTCCTCCAATCCCTACACTGGCTCCCAATCACCCAGCAAATTCAATTCAAAATACTAACCACAACATACAAAGCCATTCACAACTCTGCTCTGAGCTCCAGCACCAATCTTGTCTCCAAATATCACCCAAATCCTCCTCTCCGCTCTTCTCAAGACCTCCTACTCTCAAGCTCTCTCATGTCCTCCTCACATCCTCTCCAGGATTTCTCCAGAGCCTCTCTCATCCTCTGGAACTCCCTACCTCCATCTATCCGGCTATCCCCTACTCTTCTACCTTCAGACGATCCCTGAAAACTCATCTCTTCAGGAAAGCCGATCACGTCTCCAACTAATCTCCTCCCACTTCCATCAGCTCATCCCCCACAGTGACAACCTTTTATACCACCTGCCCCACCCTATTAGATTGTAAGCTCTTCCGAACAGGGCCCTCCTAATCCTCTTGTATTTTATTGTATTATAACTGTATTGTCTCCTTTTATATTGTAAAGCGCTGTTGGCGCCGCATCAATCCTGTATAATAATAATAATAATAGAGAGAAGGAAATGGATGACGGCCCTGGAAGCTGCTTAATAAAAACAAGTCAGCAGAGGCCCCTCCATACTTCTGCCATGACAGGTCCTCTTCAGGATCTCTGAACTTGTCTTCTAATCACAGGTTTGAGGCGTCTTCAGTAATGCAGAAAATGTCCCATGAGGAGCTGGGCCGGTACAGAAGCAGCAGTCCATATTGCACACGTTCCGCACACGTAGTCCAGCTCTTTAGCTATTGGGTGTTGTAACGACCACCAGCTGAATACTGGAACTTATGTAGATATTCTGCAGCACACCAAAGATCATCAATGTCATCCAAATGTTTTATTTATTCAACAAAGATCACATCACAAAGCAGTGTAGTGCCACGCGGGACCCCTTTGTCAGGCATCTCATGAAGGGGTCCTGCGTGGCTCCCAAACGTGGCACTACACTGCTTTACAAGCCGGGGTCCAGTAACAGATATAGCAGATAGGGATCAAGCAGAAAAGTAGTCAGTAAATAAGAGAAAGGTCAGTAACAAGTGGTAGTGGAGATACGGAGAGCTGCAGGTATGCAAAGGAGCAAGATATCTGCTGGAGAGAGCACAATCATCTGGCAGACAGGAAGTGCAAAGACATGGCTGAAATAGGAAGTTTATGGGAGGAGCAAAGAGTTCAAAGTTCACCAGAAACCAGGTGAAAGGTAAGATTATTCACTTTCAGCTCAGCAGGGAGATGTACTGCCAGACACAGCAGAGGTTGTGGCTTCAGATCCTGTTCATACTCATGGCGGCTTCCAGCTGTCTAGCAGACTATTGTCCTTCCATAGGAATAAACAGGTTAATGGCAATTCTTCCCACTAGGAGGCGCAGTGAAGACCCGAGGAGCAGAGATGGAGGTATTTCTACATGCCGGAGAAAACTTAGGAGGTTTAGGATTTATTTATAGGACAGCTGAGCTCTAAATAAATATATAAATAATAATGGTGACTTTCCCATTTGACATTTATGTGTGAAGATTACAAATAATAAACGAAGTTATAGAAGTTCATAGATTCTGGTGAATGTAGAGGAAGGCGGAAGATATTATTGGATGTGCCGGATAAAAAGGGACTTTGTGATTTATGGAGAAATAAAGATATAAATGTCTGATTCTTCCCGTCTCCTCAGGCTTCTCTCAGGATTGCTTCCTCTCGGTCGGTGGGTTGGACACGTTGGCCAAGGTTCTCCTCCAGCTGGTGACCAATGTGCAGACAAGGGGGATGGACTCCATGTTGGCTGTGGTCGTATCAAAGACTTTGGATGCGTGTATCGCAGAGAACCGTAAGTCATCCTTATCTGTGGGCTGATGATAAAATCTCAGTACAGAACTGTGGAGGAAACATGGAAGTTATATGATTGTCTTTTATTTTATCGGAAATCAAACAAAGAATGAAAAGGGGGCGACTGCTCTACTTTTCTGAAAGGGGCGGAGCTCCAGTACTTGCGTTTTGGTATCTTTGTTTCTCTTCAGATTCACAGATTCCTCTGAACATGAAGATCTCTCAGATTTGATTTATGATTTAAAGAATACATTATATTAGATCTGCTTACAAGTCACCCCTATGGGGGTCCATGTACACTGGGGGGAGGGGGGAGGGTACATCAATGGCAGAAGCTCTGGTAGGAAAAGCAGCATAAAATCGCAGATAGCGGCTCGTATTGCACCGAATTTAGGGGAGTATTTGGGGCATTTTTTATATAATCAAGTGCTGAGCTCTCCTAAACGCCACGTCAACATTTCTTCTACCAGAAACTTCCTCTCAAAAACGTACTTGTGATTATTTTGGGGGGTTTCTTTCGGTCTGAAAATGTTCTTCTACAAATATGAATGAAAAGAGGCCCAAAGATATATATAGATATATATAGAGGAACGTAAAGCTGGTTATACAGGCTGAAGACAGAAAACACCCGAGCTCTGTGTAATCAGCATTGTTTTATGCCCGGTGTTCAGGAGGCCTTGTGTACGGTGACGGGCGTTTTACTTCATGGTATAATATCTGTCACCACAGGGACAACAATCGTTTCTTATATATCCCATTCACACTGCAATGTTGCTCAGCTCTGTGCTGCAATACAATGCAGATATGCGACATTTTATCACAGCTCACCGAATCGCACTTCAATGTCTAGCAGCGTGCGCACGTCCCGACATTTAGTGAATGAGGTGTACATTTTGTACACTTCAAATAAAGCTGCTACAAAAAAAGGGGAGGGTGTGGTATACAGAATCGTGCACCACACTGCCCCCTAGCCAGCCGGAAACACACAGCAGCCGGAGCGCTCTGACTGCTCTGCAATCGCAATGTGATTTGTTCCTGAAAGTGCATGTTAGGGAAAAAAAAAAAATCAGTAAATCTCTGAAATACATCTACCTAGCACAGGTATATACTGTATCCCACAAAAGTGAGTATATACATCTACCTAGCACAGGTATATACTGTATCCCACAAAAGTGAGTATATACATCTACCTAGCACAGGTATATACTGTATCCCACAAAAGTGAGTATATACATCTACCTAGCACAGGTATATACTGTATCCCACAAAAGTGAGTATATACATCTACCTAGCACAGGTATATACTGTATCCCACAAAAGTGAGTATATACATCTACCTAGCACAGGTATATACTGTATCTCATAAAACTGAGTATATACATCTACCAAGCACAGGTATATACTGTATCCCACAAAAGTGAGTATATACATCTACCTAGCACAGGTATATACTGTATCCCACAAAAGTGAGTATATACATCTACCAAGCACAGGTATATACTGTATCCCACAAAAGTGAGTATATACATCTACCTAGCACAGGTATATACTGAGCTAGGTGCTGACAACACCGTGCCTCTGCTGCACTCAAATTCCAGAATCGTTGTCAGCTCTGCCTTCTGACTACAGAACTCTGTCCACCCCCCACCCTTCTCTGCCCCTCTCCTCCGCATACATCAATTTCTTCCCCGGCTGTACAATGCTACTGCCTGATGCCCAAAAGTCTGCCCAGACATTGTGTGCAGGGAAAGGGTTTTTGGGATATGTAGTTCTGGTGGAAGTTTCCATGTCTGTTGGAATGAAGCTCCCAATAGCTGTCCCTGTAAGAATTCTACAAGCCGGATGATGATATCACAGGTAGTAATAAAGTCAGCTGTTCACTACAGGAAGAAGGTATAAGAAAACATTATATGGGGATGGGACATGTGCTAGAGGGGGTGTGGGGAGGAAATTGGGGAATGTGCCAGGGGAAACACTTCTAAGCTGCCGATAGCAATCAAAATCATCAAGTTTTGGACAGCCGCACTCCAAAGAAGTTTTTGCCCTTTATTCAAAAAGTGTCAACAAAAATACATGACACAGCAGAACGGACAAAAGAGCTTACGCGTTTCACACTACAAACAGTGCTTAATCAGCTACCCAAAGACCCCCCGACCACAACACACCAAAGACCCCCCGACCACAACACACCAAAGATCCTCCAGCCACAACGCACCCAAAGACCCCCCCGACCACAACACACCAAAGACCCCCCGACCACAACACACCAAAGACCCCCCGACCACAACACACCAAAGATCCCCCAGCCACAACGCACCCAAAGACCCCCCCGACCACAACACACCAAAGACCCCCTGACCACAACACACCCAAAGACCCCCCATCCACAACGCACCCAAAGACCCCCCGACCACAACACACCAAAGACCCCCCGACCACAACACACCAAAGATCCCCCAGCCACAACGCACCCAAAGACCCCCCCGACCACAACACACCAAAGACCCCCCGACCACAACACACCAAAGACCCCCCGACCACAACACACCAAAGATCCCCCAGCCACAACGCACCCAAAGACCCCCCGACCACAACACACCAAAGATCCCCCGACTACAACACACCAAAGACCCCCCGACCACAACACACCAAAGATCCCCCGACTACAACACACCAAAGACCCCCCCGACCACAACACACCAAAGACCCCCTGACCACAACACACCCAAAGACCCCCCATCCACAACGCACCCAAAGACCCCCCGACCACAACACACCAAAGACCCCCCGACCACAACACACCAAAGATCCCCCAGCCACAACGCACCCAAAGACCCCCCCGACCACAACACACCAAAGACCCCCCGACCACAACACACCCAAAGACCCCCCGACCACAATGCACACAAAGACCCCCCAACCACAACACACCAAAGACCCCCCGACCACAACACACCAAAGATCCCCCGACTACAACACACCAAAGACCCCCCGATCACAACACACCAAAGACCCCCCGACCACAACGCATCCAAAGACCCCCTGACCACAACACACCAAAGACCCCCCGATCACAACACACCAAAGACCCCCGACCACAACGCACCCAAAGACCCCCCGACCACAACGCACCCAAAGACCCCCCGACCACAACGCACACAAAGACCCCCCAACCACAACACACCAAAGACCCCCCGACCACAACACACCAAAGATCCCCTGACCACAACACACCAAAGACCCCCCGATCACAATGCACCAAAGACCCCCTGACCACAACACACCAAAGACCCCCCGACCACAACACACCCAAAGACCCCCCGATCACAACACACCAAAGACCCCCCGATCACAACACACCAAAGACCCCCTGACCACAACACACCAAAGACCCCCCGACCACAACACACCCAAAGACCCCCCGACCACAATGCACCAAAGACACCACAACGCACACAAAGACCCCCTGACCACAACGCACACAAAGACCCCCCGACCACAACACACCAAAGACCCCCCGACCACAACACACCAAAGACCCTCGACCACAACGCATCCAAAGACCCCCTGACCACAACACACCAAAGACCGCCCGATCACAACACACCAAAGACCCCCGACCACAACGCACCCAAAGACCCCCCCGATCACAACACACCAAAGACCCCCCGATCACAACACACCAAAGACCCCCCGACCACAACGCATCCAAAGACCCCCTGACCACAACACACCAAAGACCCCCCGATCACAACACACCAAAGACCCCCGACCACAACGCACCCAAAGACCCCCCGACCACAACACACCAAAGACCCCCCGACCACAACGCACCCAAAGACCCCCCGACCACAACACACCAAAGACCCCCGACCACAACGCACACAAAGACCCCCCAACCACAACACACCAAAGACCCCCCGACCACAACACACCAAAGATCCCCCGACTACAACACACCAAAGACCCCCCGATCACAACACACCAAAGACCCCCCGACCACAACGCATCCAAAGACCCCCTGACCACAACACACCAAAGACCCCCCGATCACAACACACCAAAGACCCCCGACCACAACACACCAAAGATCCCCCAGCCACAACGCACCCAAAGACCCCCCGATCACAACACACCAAAGACCCCCGACCACAACGCACCCAAAGACCCCCTGACCACAACACACCAAAGATCCCCCGACCACAATGCACCAAAGACACCACAACGCACACAAAGACCCCCTGACCACAACGCACACAAAGACCCCCCGACCACAACACACCAAAGACCCCCCGACCACAACGCACACAAAGACCCCCCAACCACAACACACCAAAGACCCCCCGACCACAACACACCAAAGATCCCCCGACTACAACGCATCCAAAGACCCCCTGACCACAACACACCAAAGACCCCCCGATCACAACACACCAAAGACCCCCCGACCACAACGCATCCAAAGACCCCCTGACCACAACACACCAAAGACCCCCCGATCACAACACACCAAAGACCCCCGACCACAACGCACCCAAAGACCCCCCGACCACAACGCACCCAAAGACCCCCCGACCACAACGCACACAAAGACCCCCCAACCACAACACACCAAAGACCCCCCGACCACAACACACCAAAGATCCCCTGACCACAACACACCAAAGACCCCCCGATCACAACACACCAAAGACCCCCTGACCACAACACACCAAAGACCCCCCGACCACAACACACCCAAAGACCCCCCGATCACAACACACCAAAGACCCCCCGATCACAACACACCAAAGACCCCCCGATCACAACACACCAAAGACCCCCTGACCACAACACACCAAAGACCCCCCGACCACAACACACCCAAAGACCCCCCGACCACAATGCACCAAAGACACCACAACGCACACAAAGACCCCCTGACCACAACGCACACAAAGACCCCCCGACCACAACACACCAAAGACCCCCCGACCACAGCGCACACAAAGACCCCCCAACCACAACACACCAAAGACCCCCCGACCACAACACACCAAAGATCCCCCGACTACAACACACCAAAGACCCCCCGATCACAACACACCAAAGACCCCCCGACCACAACGCATCCAAAGACCCCCTGACCACAACACACCAAAGACCCCCCGATCACAACACACCAAAGACCCCCGACCACAACGCACCCAAAGACCCCCCGACCACAACGCACCCAAAGACCCCCCGACCACAACGCACACAAAGACCCCCCAACCACAACACACCAAAGACCCCCCGACCACAACACACCAAAGATCCCCTGACCACAACACACCAAAGACCCCCCGACCACAATGCACCAAAGACACCACAACGCACACAAAGACCCCCTGACCACAACGCACACAAAGACCCCCCGACCACAACACACCAAAGACCCCCCGACCACAACGCACACAAAGACCCCCCAACCACAACACACCAAAGACCCCCCGACCACAACACACCAAAGATCCCCCAGCCACAACGCACCCAAAGACCCCCCGACCACAACGCACCAAAGACCCCCCGACCACAACGCACACAAAGACCCCCCGACCACAACACACCCAAAGACCCCCCGACCACAACACACCAAAGACCCCCCGACCACAACGCACCCAAAGACCCCCCGACCACAACACACCAAAGACCCCCCGATCACAACACACCCAAAGACCCCCCGACCACAACGCACCCAAAGACCCCCCGACCACAACACACCAAAGACCCCCCGACCACAACGCACCCAAAGACCCCCCGACCACAACGCACCCAAAGACCCCCCGACCACAACACACCAAAGACCCCCCGATCACAACACACCCAAAGACCCCCCGACCACAACGCACCCAAAGACCCCCCGATCACAACACACACAAAGACTCCCCGTTTTTACCATTGGGGTGAATCCTTATTCTGCGTTGTTCAGAGAACATCACATCCCCGGATTATTCTACCATTCCTGAGGAGGGAAACACCCCCCATAACCGATAATGTCTTCACAGAGCACATCCCCCCCCAGACGATCGTTCTGTGCATTGCACAGGGGCCCTTCGCTGGCGGACATATCCCCACTCTGCAAACACTTCTCTGCAACCTCAGGAAGCTTTTCACTACCAAAACGGGTCTCACCAGCGTCAGTCGGGCTGGTCAGCTCTATAGAGCGAGAGATCTAACACCGGGACACACGATGACAATACATATTAAAGTGATGTTCCGGCCGAAATTATACTTTTTAAATAAAAATCCCCCTATAATACACAAGCTCAATGTATTCTAGTAAAGTGAGTCTGTAAACGAAGGTCTGTTTTGTTAGTTTATAGAAGTAGTTTGTTATTTTATAAACTTACAGCAGGCCGTGGCCATCTTAAGTGTGGGCATCTGAAGCCAGACTGTATTTCTTCCTGGATCTCATCCTTGCAGATCTCGCACATGCTCAGTGCGGCACAAGCAGTGTACTAGGTTTCAGGTCAGGTTTCCATAGCAACAGCAGTGTCGGAGGAAGTTGCCGCCCCTTCCCAGAAGGCATTGCAAACAGGAAATGATGTGATGGGCCGCGGCCAGGGAGGAGGAAGTGAAAAATGAATACAGCAGATATACAGGAGGTGCTGAGAAAAAAAAATTAAAAATATCCAATTTGTTTACAGTGCACAGATTAGTGAGGGATGGTGAAGAGTTGTAAAAGTGGGTGGAGCTCCACTATAAATACATCTTCATATAATTTCCACAACAAACCCGACCTGAATTACTGAAGGTTATATATCCCCCTCCCCCCCCCAGACTTTTCTATTTAATTGTCCAGAAAAGACCCTGTGCAATTGATGTCCCCCATCCCCCTATTTTTCTAGAAACAAATCGCAGATTTGAGTACAAATAGTGCAAAAATAAGTGAAATAATCCAAAGACATTATTAGAACGTGATTTGTTCTGTGATCCCCCCCTCCCCCCCCCCCCCATATAATAGACACTTCGGGGTCCTGCTGTGTGACAGTGAATGGCAATCGAAATATTTCTTTAATCGGTTGGAATCCTCGATCTGTTTTTCACACATTTTGAATGATCGTATTCTGTCCGCTGTTTGTTAAATGTGATTATTTTTTGTTGACAATAAAGCTGTGCGTTGTTTCTGTAGGCGGAGCTGTGCGTTGCCTGTCACAGTACGGCGTGGTATCGAGTCTGATCGCCTTGCTGGCCCACAGAAGTCTGAATCCCGAGGACAGGTTCAGCATTGTCCTCACTCTAGGGCACTGCACTGAGGACTGTGGTAAGTACCAGGACTTTCTATTACTGGTCAGGAATCTGTCACCCATTCACCAATCCCAGTCCTCCCCTCCTATACCCACCTCCTGTGAGCCCAGGTCATCAATCCCCCCACCCCCTACTGTGGAGGCTGAAGAGAATCCCTAAAGTGGTGTCGCTCTTCAGTGTTCACCACCTGATAAAGAGAACCGGTTATGTTCAAAATGAACCAAAGATCCATAAAACAGGTTTGTGTGGATATTATTGTTATCAGAGGGTTGAGGCGCTCCGGTGGAATTGGGGGGGGGTGGAGGAGGGGGTACTGAGTTCAGAGCTGCGTTTTAGAAAGCAGCCAAAGAGAAAAGGTTTAATGTGAGAATAAGGAACGATGTACAGAGCGCAGGGCGGAGGAACGGGGGAGGGGACACGCTGTGTAAAGTCCATTGCAGCCAATGTCAGTCATCTTCTTTCTTTGGGACTTTTGGGACTGCAGCCTCTTGTCATCTAGCAGTGTCTGGCATGGTCTGAACTCATAACAATACGAAGATTGTCTTCCTTTTGTCAGCCTCCTATTGGAAGGAATCTGGAGGTACGTATACTGGAGACCAGGACTGGGAATATATTAAAGGCCACATTTCAGAAACGTTTATTAGTAAAATGCTGGAAAAGGAAAAGTGCAATTATTTCTTCTTCTACTACCAACTGCCTGACCTGGCCTGACCTGACCTGACCTGGCCTGACCTGACCTGAACTGACGTGATCTGATCTGATCTGACCTGACCTGGCCTGACCTGGCCTGACCTGACCTGATCTGACCTGGCCTGACCTGACCTGACCTGGCCTGACCTGACCTGACCTGGCCTGACCTGACCTGACCTGGCCTGGCCTGACCTGGCCTGGCCTGACCTGACCTGACCTGACCTGACCTGGCCTGACCGGACCGGACCTGACCTGACCTGAGCTGATCTGACCTGACCTGACCTGACCTGACCGGACCTGACCTGATCTGACCTGACCTGACCTGACCTGACCTGACCTGGCCTGACCTGACCTGACCTGACCTGGCCTGACCTGACCGGACCGGACCTGACCTGACCTGACCTGAGCTGATCTGACCTGACCTGACCTGACCGGACCTGACCTGATCTGACCTGACCTGACCTGGCCTGACCTGACCTGACCTGGCCTGACCTGACCTGACCTGACCTGAGCTGATCTGACCTGACCTGATCTGACCGGACCGGACCTGACGTGACCTGATCTGATCTGACCGGACCGGACTGGACCTGACCTGATCTGACCTGATCTAACCTGACCTGATCTGACCTGATCTGACCTGACCTGACCTGACCTGACCTGACCTGACCTGATCTGACCTGACCTGGCCTGACCTGACCTGACGTGACCTGGCCTGACCTGACGTGACCTGACCTGACCCTGCAATGATGTCCTCTGAGATTGTATGAAAGTATCACATAAAAAGCCCTACGAAGGTAAATAATACGGGGCTGTGTGTCTGATACTGTCATGTAGGGGCTGGAAGGCAGTGTGTGTGATTCAGTGCTGTCAGACCTCGGGGGAGGGGGGCTCTGTATTGTATCTCTCAGTGCTGTCAGGCATCATCAGACCCCCATCTGGAGGAGGGTTCATCAGTCATCAGACCCCCATCTGAAGGAGGCGTCATCAGACCCCCGTCTGGAGGAGGAGTCATCGGACCCCCGTCTGGAGGAGGAGTCATCAGACCCCCGTCTGGAAGAGGAGTCATCGGGCCCCCGTCTGGAGGAGGAGTCATCGGACCCCCGTCTGGAGGAGGAGTCATCAGACCCCCGTCTGGAAGAGGAGTCATCAGACCCCCGTCTGGAAGAGGAGTCATCGGACCCCCTTTCTGGAGGAGGAGTCATCAGACCCCCGTCTTGAAGAGGAGTCATCGGACCCCCGTCTGGAGGAGGAGTCATCGGACCCCCGTCTGAAGGAGGAGTCATCGGACCCCCGTCTGGAGGAGGAGTCATCGGACCCCCGTCTGGAGGAGTCATCGGACCCCCGTCTGGAGGAGGAGTCATCGGACCCCCGTCTGGAGGAGTCATCGGACCCCCGCACTGCAGAGATCAGCAATATTGTGATTACATTTTTTTCATCTTCAGGGACAACTCAGAGGGAAGGGGGAAGAGGACCCCAATGTCACATGACCGGCCTGAAAACTTCAGGAAAGTTTAAGTTAAGAATCCAGCATGGGTGGAAGGCTCTTGGGGGGAGGGGGAGGTTTTGGTGGTGGAGGGGGGGGCTGGGCTCGGAGTTGGGCTTTAAGGAAAGTGGAATATTTCTTCCTTTGTTAGCTGTTCAGGTTTGATTGGAATGAATTTCTAAAGAACATTTCCTATGAAGTGTGATTAGTGGTGCTCTTCATATGTGTAGACCTCACACGGCGCTCGGATGTCACGCTGGTAGAGAAGGCGCCTTCCCTACAAAGGACCCCATATAATGGATTGGCAGCACTCTGTGTGAGATAAATACCATTTGTTTTATCTTTCCTCTGCTGTTGCATTTTATTGATCGACGTGCTGGGCCGCCTAAAACATCGTTCGCTGTGTATCGCTGGGACAGCAACGATCAGACACACGATCATTTATGTCATCAGAATTTAATGAGCGTCTCATTCAACAGAACCGAATCAATACGAGCTGCTGAGAGGCAACGGACTTCCCCTCATGATTCAGATTCTGACGGAGTCACAAGATGACGAGACTCACAAAGCTGCCACCTTCGTCCTTCAGAACTGCAGACATACAAGTAAGAGACGCTCAACTGTCACTTCTCACGCTGCAAATGTACTTCTGGGTAATAAAATGTATTCTGCTCCATTTCTTTGGTGAAAATCCCCCAAATCAGTGAATATTATTTAGTGTGTAGGACAGTAATCGAGTCCACAAAGTATGGGATATATATCTGATCATTCGATCAATCCTGATGTACTGACGGCCGATCTCATTTCCTGAGATATAAAAACACCAGGACAGTACAAATACCCCCACATGACCCTTTATGGAGAGTAGACAGTCCGAGGTGTTTAGTAGGAGGCATAACAAGGTTTTGAAGTTGTAATTTTTTGGGGAAATGAAGAAATGTAAAAAAAAAAATCTATTTTTACATACGATCCACCAGTGCAGCTTTATCATATAATATAACTGGAGTGATGATCGGGGACATTGACTGCTGACCGGCCAAAAAAAAATCATATATATTTTTATTTTTACTACATTTTTTTTTAAAGATTTTTTTAACAAACTGTGACCAGAGCAATATAATAATGTGACCTCAGTAAGAATATACTACTCTGGGGAAGTGATCGGGATTGTTTTTACATTTCTATAATAAAGCATTTTACTGAATGAAACTGAATAATTCAGCTGTTTTGTTTTGATTAGCTGTGATTGGCCAGAGCTAATCATATGGTACAGATGGGCTGTGATTGGTCCTGTCTGTACCATGTGATCACACCGACCAATCACAGCTAGGAACACAATTGTACACAATGGATGACATGAAAGGAAGTCATCATTTTTGTTTATATCGCAAAAAATAAAAACCGCAGAGCTGATCAAATACCACCAAAAGAAAGTTCTATTTGTGGGAAAATCAATTTTATTTGGGTACAGCGTCGCACGACCGCGCAATCGTCAGTTAAAGCGACGCAGTGCTGTATAACAAAAAATGGCCTGGTCATTAAGGGGGTAAAACCTTGCGGTCCTTAAGTGGTTAAAGTGGATGTAAACCCTAAATAGATCATATTAGGTTGGCTGCAGCTCTGGGTGCCGTAATCAATTGCTGTTTATGTCTCAGTGCCGATTTATTTTCTTTTTATACTTTGTTGCTATACGCAGTCCACTGATTGGTGCGTGTCATCTGATTTCCTGAGGGGGGTGATAGAGAAGTAATATGTGCAGAAATGTCCTCCATCAGAAGTCTGTGTGACAGGAGCAGAATCAGAAGACGATTGTCACCCAATAACAGGAAGCGCCTGAACAAAGACCATCCTGGCGGGATCACCGGATATTATTGTAATGAAAGATTAAAAGTAAAATTCCGGGCTTTACCTGACTAGTCTTAAAAATGCTCCACCCCCCACCTATTCTGACTCACCTGTGTCAGAAATCTGTATACTTACCTGTTATCAGCCCACTCCAGCCAGGTCATGTGATCTCCCCTGTGTCAGCCAATGGCAGATTTGTATAAATCGATCTATAAAACGATCTATATATTGGTGATTACAGGGAGAGTGGAAACAATTCTACAAACTGAGATCCGCTACTTTCTACAAAGACTAAGAGAAAATGATTACATGTAAAATCTTCTGAATGAATCTACCAGTCAGGCCCATCCACTCCACATGCAGCGGGACGCATTTCTGACTTCCCAACATTCCCACAGACAGTCCAATCAAATCCGGGATATTCTATGGGCGCTCTTCACAATATTGCTGTGCCGTGAAATACAACAAGACGTATTTTTCTGCACTACAAATACACAGAAATGCCCAAAAATGTGTGAAAACGCACATAGAAATGTGTGCCAAACACATGTCACTGCGCATGCAAACATTCGGAGTGAAGGCACCATTTCTGGTGTGAATGGATGAAAGGTGAAGAAAGGAATAATACAAGGGGGGGGAGGGGACTCCACACTCCGATGATGGAAGTCTGGACTCTCAGGAACGGTTCTTCCACCCTTTATTCATGCTGGGAGATTCTCTGGCTTTTTACCCCCCTAAGATCAGAGTCTGGTGGGGCGATTTATAGAACTATTACCAGCTTGGGGGTAATAATATTCTCTTTTCTTTGATTCATTTTTCCTCTCCCTGATTGCAGCTGAAATGTTGTCTCTGAGTGAAGAAACGCCAAATCCAGAACAGGCTGCGGCCTGGAAGATCCCGGAGAACCGCCATGATGAATTCTGGGAGAAAGCAAAAGAAATTTATCGCAAAATAGAATATCTACAGCAGCAGCATAATGAGGTAAGTGTGCGTGTAAAGGTGGCCATAACCAGCCCCAATATGACACTGGGGTAATTATTGGGGCATTTAGAGCCTCTTCAGGTGACGGGGGGTTCTCTTCATATCTCTCACTTCCTGAACACCTCCATGTGATCCTTCCCTCCATTCTCCGAATGTCAGGAGCATTGTGGGTGTTTCATGTCATTAGATACTGCATAACGTCCTGTGATTTCATCGAGACCCTCCCCGTGTGTAGAGTCACTAGAAATGTGACAAATGGAATCCTAATAATTGTATTCAAGAGGAATTCAACTGAGAGCTGCGCTCAAAAATAGGCAAGTGCACTGATCCCAAGTATTGCTTGTGGTCTTCCTGCAGCTGCCCGTTCCTCACGAGGCCCATCTCACCCGTCTCACCCGTCTCACCCATCTCACCCGTCTCACTCGTCTCACCCATCTCACCCGTCTCACTCATCTCACCCGTCTCACTCATCTCACCCGTCTCACCCGTCTCACTCATCTCACCCATTTCACTCATCTCACCCGTCTCACTCATCTCACCCGTCTCACTCATCTCACCCGTCTCACCCGTCTCACCCGTCTCACTCATCTCACCCGTCTCACCCATCTCACCCGTCTCACCCGTCTCACCCGTCTCACTCGTCTCACCCGTCTCACTCGTCTCACTCGTCTCACCCATCTCACCCGTCTCACCCATGTCACCCGTCTCACTCGTCTCACCCGTCTCACCCATGTCACCCGTCTCACTCGTCTCACCCGTCTCACTCGTCTCACTCGTCTCACCCATCTCACCCGTCTCACTCGTCTCACCCGTCTCACTCGTCTCACTCGTCTCACCCGTCTCACTCGTCTCACCCGTCTCACTCATCTCACTCGTCTCACCCGTCTCACCCATGTCACCCGTCTCACTCGTCTCACCCGTCTCACTCGTCTCACTCGTCTCACCCATCTCTCCCGTCTCACCCATCTCACCCGTCTCACCCGTCTCACTCGTCTCACCCGTCTCACTCGTCTCACTCGTCTCACCCATCTCACTCGTCTCACCCGTCTCACCCATGTCACCCGTCTCACTCGTCTCACCCGTCTCACTCGTCTCACTCGTCTCACCCATCTCACCCGTCTCACTCGTCTCACCCGTCTCACTCGTCTCACTCGTCTCACCCGTCTCACTCGTCTCACTCGTCTCACCCATCTCACTCGTCTCACCCGTCTCACCCATGTCACCCGTCTCACTCGTCTCACCCGTCTCACTCGTCTCACTCGTCTCACCCATCTCACCCGTCTCACTCGTCTCACCCATCTCACCCGTCTCACTCGTCTCACCCGTCTCACCCATCTCACCCGTCTCACCCGTCTCACTCGTCTCACCCGTCTCACCCGTCTCACCCGTCTCACTCGTCTCACCCGTCTCACTCGTCTCACCCGTCTCACCCATCTCACCCGTCTCACTCGTCTCACCCATCTCTCCCGTCTCACCCATTTCACTCGTCTCACCCGTCTCACTCATCTCACTCGTCTCACCCGTCTCACCCGTTTCACCCGTCTCACCCGTCTCACTCGTCTCACCCGTCTCACCCGTCTCACTTGTCTCACCCATCTCACCCGTCTCACACGTCTCACCCGTCTCACTCGTCTCACCCGTCTCACTTGTCTCACCCGTCTCACTTGTCTCACTTGTCTCACCCATCTCACTCGTCTCACTTGTCTCACCCGTCTCACCCCTCTCACCCGTCTCACCCGCCTCACTCGTCTCACCCATCTCACTTGTCTCACCCCTCTCACCCGTCTCACCCGTCTCACTTGTCTCACTCGTCTCACCCATCTCACTTGTCTCACCCGTCTCACCCGTCTCACCCGTCTCACTTGTCTCACTCGTCTCACCCATCTCACTTGTCTCACCCGTCTCACTTGTCTCACCCCTCTCACCCGTCTCACCCCTCTCACCCCTCTCACCCGTCTCACTCGTCTCACCCATCTCACTTGTCTCACCCCTCTCACCCGTCTCACTCGTCTCACCCATCTCACCCCTCTCACCCGTCTCACCCGTCTCACTTGTCTCACCCGTCTCACTTGTCTCACCCGTCTCACTCGTCTCACCCGTCTCACTCATCTCACCCGTCTTACTTGTCTCACCCGTCTCACTCAGGCTCCAGCTTGTATAGGAGACAGGTGAACAGCAAGTTTTGTCAAAGCTTTTAAAGCACCATTCAGCTCCAGTGTGTAAACATTGAACACAGATCCTAATGGGAGGACCATGTGAAGCAAGCTGTAGATCGGGAAGATTACCGCACTTGTGATTATGAGAAAAGCTGTTAGCACCACAATTGACAAATATTGTGCAAAACTTTAAAAATCCAAAGTGCTGCGCTAAGCAATCCTTGCATTTAGTGATCATACCTATGTGCATATGTCAAAACACAATGGAAAAGAGATACAAAAGTCTAAAAAAAACTTAAAAAATAAAGAATTCATAACATGAATGTCCACAGAGGACCACCAATAATGTGCCCAGCAATGATCAACTTCACAGAAGTGCCTGAAGTGATGATCCATAAATAATGATAACATGGTGACAATCCCACCACCATGGATGTAGAGGGTACGCTTACCAGAGAGTGTGGACCCAAGTCACACAAGCGGAGGTAAGTAGACATCACATAGGGAAGCCCAATCAGAAAGGTCTGCTCCATTCCAGATGGGGAGATGCATTTGTACTGATGTTAAAGGAGGAGGACCTTATATATCATTTCTGAAGAAGTGATTGAATCGGATCCCTGGTGATTGGATCTCTGGTGATTGGATCTGACCCCCAGTGATTGGATCTGATATCTGGTGATTGGATCTGACCCCCGGTGATTGGATCTGATATCTGGTGATTGGATCTGACCCCCGGTGATTGGATCTGACCCCCAGAGATTGGATCTGACCCCCGGTGATTGGATCTGACCCCCAGAGATTGGATCTGACCCCCGGTGATTGGATCTGACCCCCAGAGATTAGATCTGACCCCCAGAGATTGGATCTGACCCCCGGTGATTGGATCTGACCCCCGGTGATTGGATCTGACCCCCAGAGATTGGATCTGACCCCCAGAGATTAGATCTGACCCCCAGAGATTGGATCTGACCCCCAGTGATTGGATCTGACCCCCGGTGATTGGATCTGACCCCCAGAGATTAGATCTGACCCCCGGTGATTGGCTCTGACCCCCAGTGATTGGCTCTGACCCCCGGTGATTGGATCTAATATCTGGTGATTGGATCTGACCCCCAGAGATTGGATCTGACCCCCGGTGATTGGATCTGACCCCCAGAGATTAGATCTGACCCCCGGTGATTGGATCTGACCCCCAGAGATTGGATCTGACCCCCAGTGATTGGATCTGACCCCCAGAGATTAGATCTGACCCCCGGTGATTGGCTCTGACCCCCGGTGATTGGATCTAATATCTGGTGATTGGATCTGACCCCCGGTGATTGGATCTGATGCTTGGTGATTGGCTCTGACCCCTGGTGATTGAATCTAATATCTGGTGATTAGATCTGACCCCTGGTGATTGGATCTGACCCCTGGTGATTGGATCTAATATCTGGTGATTAGATCTGACCCCTGGTGATTGGATCTGACCCCTGGTGATTGGATCTAATATCTGGTGATTAGATCTGACCCCTGGTGATTGGATCTGACCCCTGGTGATTGGATCTAATATCTGGTGATTAGATCTGACCCCTGGTGATTGGATCTGACCCCTGGTGATTGAATCTAATATCTGGTGATTGGATCTGACCCCCAGTGATTGGATCTGACCCCTGGTGATTGGATCTAATATCTGGTGATTGGATCTGATCCTCGGTGATTGGATCTGACCCCTGGAGATTGGATCTGATTCCCAGTTGGATAATATTGTTGAAACAATAGAATTAATTTAGATTCAGTTTGTTGCACATTATGTTGGCTTTGCATATTTTTTATATTGTTTTTCTTTTTAGGATATTGCAAACATGGAGGAACCAGAAGGAAGTAGAGATAGGAGTCCTCATCGGAGACCAGCAGCCAATGCCGTGTTCACATTACCATTTATAAACAGCCATTCAAATCAGCAGAGAAATGATCCCAGTCTGGTGGGTTCCAATCAGAGATTACTGGAGAAGAGAAATGATCCCAGTCTGGTGGGTTCCAATCAGAGATTACTGGAGAAGAGTCTGGTGGGATCCAATCAGAGATTACTGGAGAAGAGAAATGATCCCAGTCTGGTGGGATCCAATCAGAGATTACTGGAGAAGAGAAATGATCCCAGTCTGGTGGGATCCAATCAGAGATTACTGGAGAAGAGAAATGATCCCAGTCTGGTGGGATCCAATCAGAGATTACTGGAGAAGAGTAACAAACCTGCAGAGAAGTTACAGAATAATCCTCCCTGTGCTGGAAGTACAGAGCAGGGGGGCAGTGCACACAAGGTAGGTCATGTCTGTAGGTAGTTGTAGCCCCTTTAGGGTGAATTTAAGCTTTAACTGGTGGCTGTTTATATCTGACTGTATTTCAGATTTATAGACGGCTTTTTCCTTTCTTATCTATAGAAATTAATACATGGCTGGTCTGTGGGGAGAGTGCCCCCCCCGGGGTGTGTGTGCGTGTGGGGGTGGGGGTGGGGGTGTCGGGCTGATATTGTCTTTTCTCTATTCTGAGGCTGAGAAATCGGGAGAAAAGAGTCTTTGCCCCCCCCCCATATGGAGAACAATGTAGGGGTTACCCGAAGTGAATCAAAAAAGAAATCCCTCATCATTCATAAACCTTGTTAAAAAAATGTAATATTTTTGTCACATATATCGCCGATACCGAAAAAAATGTGGAACTGGTTCTGAAGGTTCAAGGGTTCAGAAAAGCTCTGTCAGATCCCTGCCCCCCCCCCCCCCCCCCTCCCCGATCACTCTCTGTCAGATCCCTGCCCCCCCATCACTCTGTCAGATCCCTGCCCCCCCCGATCACTCTCTGTCAGATCCCTGCCCCCCCCCCCCCCGATCACTCTCTGTCAGATCCCTGCCCCCCCCCCTCCCCAATCACTCTCTGTCAGATCCCTGCCCCCCCAAATCACTCTGTCAGATCCCTGCCCCCCCAATCATTCTGTCAGATCCCTGCCCCCCCCCCCCCGATCACTCTCTTTCAGATCCCTGCCCCCCATCACTCTCTGTCAGATCCCTGCCCCCCCCCCCCCCGTCATTCTCTTTCAGATCTCTGGCCCCCCTCATTCTCTTTCAGATCTCTGGCCCCCCTCATTCTCTGTCAGATCTCTGGCCCCCCCTCATTCTCTTTCAGATCTCTGGCCCCCCCTCATTCTCTGTCAGATCCCTGCCCCCCATCACTCTCTGTCAGATCCCTGCCCCCCCCCCCCGTCATTCTCTTTCAGATCTCTGGCCCCCCTCATTCTCTGTCAGATCTCTGGCCCCCCCTCATTCTCTGTCAGATCTCTGGCCCCCCTCATTCTCTGTCAGATCTCTGGCCCCCCCCTCATTCTCTGTCAGATCTCTGGCCCCCCTCTCATTCTCTGTCAGATCTCTGGCCCCCCGTCATTCTCTGTCAGATCTCTGGCCCCCCTCTCATTCTCTGTCAGATCTCTGCCCCCCCCTCATTCTCTGTCAGATCTCTGGCCCCCCCTCATTCTCTGTCAGATCTCTGGCCCCCCTCATTCTCTGTCAGATCTCTGGCCCCCCCCTCATTCTCTGTCAGATCTCTGGCCCCCCCTCATTCTCTGTCAGATCTCTGGCCCCCCCTCATTCTCTGTCAGATCTCTGGCCCCCCTCATTCTCTGTCAGATCTCTGGCCCCCCCCTCATTCTCTGTCAGATCTCTGGCCCCCTCATTCTCTGTCAGATCTCTGGCCCCCCGTCATTCTCTGTCAGATCTCTGGCCCCCCTCTCATTCTCTGTCAGATCTCTGGCCCCCCCTCATTCTCTGTCAGATCTCTGGCCCCCCCTCATTCTCTGTCAGATCTCTGGCCCCCTCATTCTCTGTCAGATCTCTGGCCCCCCGTTATTCTCTGTCAGATCTCTGGCCCCCCGTTATTCTCTGTCAGATCTCTGGCCCCCCTCATTCTCTTTCAGATCTCTGGCCCCCCGTCATTCTCTGTCAGATCTCTGGCCCCCCGTTATTCTCTGTCAGATCTCTGGCCCCCCGTTATTCTCTGTCAGATCTCTGGCCCCCCTCATTCTCTGTCAGATCTCTGGCCCCCCGTTATTCTCTGTCAGATCTCTGGCCCCCCGTTATTCTCTGTCAGATCTCTGGTCCCCCTCATTCTCTGTCAGATCTCTGGCCCCCCCCTCATTCTCTGTCAGATCTCTGGCCCCCCGTTATTCTCTGTCAGATCTCTGGCCCCCCGTTATTCTCTGTCAGATCTCTGGTCCCCCTCATTCTCTGTCAGATCTCTGGCCCCCCTCATTCTCTGTCAGATCTCTGGCCCCCCCTCATTCTCTGTCAGATCTCTGGCCCCCCGTTATTCTCTGTCAGATCTCTGGCCCCCCTCATTCTCTGTCAGATCTCTGGTCCCCCTCATTCTCTGTCAGATCTCTGGCCCCCCTCATTCTCTGTCAGATCTCTGGCCCCCCCTCATTCTCTGTCAGATCTCTGGCCCCCCTCATTCTCTGTCAGATCTCTGGCCCCCCGTCATTCTCTGTCAGATCTCTGGCCCCCCCCTCATTCTCTTTCAGATCTCTGGCCCCCCGTTATTCTCTGTCAGATCTCTGGCCCCCCCTCATTCTCTGTCAGATCTCTGGTCCCCCTCATTCTCTGTCAGATCTCTGGTCCCCCTCATTCTCTGTCAGATCTCTGGCCCCCCTCATTCTCTGTCAGATCTCTGGTCCCCCTCATTCTCTGTCAGATCTCTGGCCCCCCTCATTCTCTGTCAGATCTCTGGCCCCCCCTCATTCTCTGTCAGATCTCTGGCCCCCCTCATTCTCTGTCAGATCTCTGGCCCCCCGTTATTCTCTGTCAGATCTCTGGCCCCCCGTTATTCTCAGAATATAAGCCCATGTATGATCGATAAGAAGCTGACTACACACGAGTAGACGTGTCACTGAGAAGCACGGATGGGAAGCCCTCTGTCTGGCTCTGCGAGTCGCACACATCCAACGCCGTTTTCTAGATCAGCGACTCTTCAGCATTATTTCTTCTCTCCATAGAGAAAATAATAATCAGCTGGGGGTCTCAGAGATCAGAAATGCTGCTTAACACACCTCTCCATAGGCCGATCGTTGGTGGAGTGCAGTGATTGTATAGACTGGCTGGAGAGACGATTCATTGTGATGGATGATCACTCTTATATCTGCCGCTGTATAATAGGGGGGTGTGCTGAGTGTCTCCTAACATATCGATTGTTATTTCTCCTCCTTCTCACCCACCATGACAACATTTTACAGTAATATATACTGTATATAGAATGTGCCTGTATATAGTATATACTGTATATATAGTGGCCCTTCATATACTTACATGGTGACCACTTCACCGATCTGGTAAATGCTCAGCAACAACTGGCTTTACAGCGGACTTTACGGCATACTTGGTCCTGCGGACCGGAGTCCGTCGGACAATTCGATCGTGTGTGGGCTTCTGCAGACTTTTTTTCCCCAAAAGTTTGACGGACCTGGAAATGAAACGTTTCAAATCTTTTTGACGGACTCGAGTCCGGTAGAAAAGTCCGCTCGTCTGTATGCTAGTCTGACGGACAAAAACCGACGCTAGGGCAGCTATTGGCTACTGGCTATGAACTTCCTTGTTTTAGTCCGGTGTACGTCATCACGTACGAATCCGTCGGACTTTGGTGTGATCGTGTGTAGGCAAGTCCGTTCATTCGGAAAGTCTGCCGTAAAGTCCGCTCGTGTGTACGCGGCATTAGAGATGCTCAGCTGGTATGAGGAACTAATGTGCACCAAGAGACCCTTTCCTACACCAATACATCACCACCGGCATGGACAATCCTCCAAAAAGTCACCACAATGAGTCTCCAATGTCACCAGACCGCAGCAAACCAGCAGCAGGATATCTGATGGTGACAGGCCTGAAGGGTAATCAATTATAGTAAAACGGTTCTCTGAACAAACAATGATTATTTAACAATAGAAAGACAAAAAATGACAGTCCTGACAATATGCAGGCAACAAACGGGCAATCACACCCAGAGGTGGGCAACAAACTGGCCATGGATTCAATATGTGGGCAAGAAATGGACAGTATTGATGATGTGTGCCCCAAAAACAAGCATAGGTTACAATAGTCGTGTAAAAAAAGGCCAATTGTTAGAACATTGAGTGTTTGTTATAATAGCTAATGTCGTGTTACCAACTAAAAGGGAACATTCATCGGCACAAGAACAAGTCCAGGATAGATGAAAGAAACTTCTGTAACCCAGGAGCCATTAGGATTAAAGCCCATTGCACCCTAAAAATCGCTTTGAAAACCACCTTAAAGTAACCCTCTGATGCGGAGATATCAGTTCCTGTCTATGTATCTATACACTGTAAGTGCAAAGTGTTATGGTGACGCTCTTCAGGGGGGTCCATGAGACCCCGTACTCACAGAATGTCCTCAGTCTTCAGCCCAGGGTTTTTCAACATGGGAGACTGAGGACATCTTGTGGCAGAGAAGAGGTATTGCAAGGAAAAAGCACTAAAGCGATAAGTATTGCAATTTAAGCTGCTTTTTTTAGTTTGATTTAATTTTTTTAAATTATGTTTGAATTGGGCTTTAACAATCAGGTGTACCTAATAGAGTGATAACTGAGTGTTCACATATTCTGCATAGACGGCCGGGGCCAAAAGTTTTAAGAATGATACAAATATTCATTTTCACAAAGTCTGCGGCTTCAGTGTTTAGATATTTTTGTAAGATGTTACTATGGATACGGAAGTATAATGACATCATAAGTGTCAGATGTTACTATGGGATACGGAAGTATAATGACATCATAAGTGTCAGATGTTACTATGGATACGGAAGTATAATGACATCATAAGTGTCAGATGTTACTATGGGATACGGAAGTATAATGACATCATAAGTGTCAGATGTTACTATGGATACGGAAGTATAATGACATCATAAGTGTCAGATGTTACTATGGGATACGGAAGTATAATGACATCATAAGTGTCAGATGTTACTATGGATACGGAAGTATAATGACATCATAAGTGTCAGATGTTACTATGGGAAGTTAATGAGAAGAGTCAATATTTGCAGTGATGACTCTTTTTTCCTGACCTCTGTAATTCCCCCGGAATGCTGTCACTCAACTTCTGGGCCACACCCTGACTGATGGCTGCCCCCCCAATACTTCTATAATCAATGGTTGGAGTTTGTCAGAATTTGTGGGGTTTTTTTCCCCCGCCTCCTGAGGATTGACCACAAGTTCTCAATGGGATTCAGGTCTGGGGAGTTTCCTGGCCATGGACCCAAAACCTTCATGTTTTGTTCCTCAAGCCAATTGTTTATGACTTTTTCCTGATGGCAAGGTGCTCCATCATGCTGGAGAAGGCATTGTTCATCACCAAACTGTTCTTGGATGGTTGGGAGAAGTTGCTCGTGGAGGATGTTTTTGTACCCTTGTTTATTCATGGCGGTGTGTGAGTGAGCCCCCCCCCCCCACACACATACACATGAATGACCTCAGGAGGCATGACACAGGACTGATAGCAGCACTCACCCCAAACAATGGGAAAGGGGATTCATCAGAGTAAATGATCCCCCCCTAGTCCTCAGCGTCCAATCCCTGGACCTTCTGCAGAATATCAGTCTGCCCCTGATGTTTTCCTGGAGAGAAGTGACTTCTTTGCTGCCCTTCCTGACAACAGACCGTCCTCCAAAAGTCTTCTCCTCACTGTGTGCCGATGTCCTCACACCTGCCTGCCACCATTCCTCAGCAAACTCTGCACTGGTGGTGACCCCATCCCCCACCTCCCTCTGCACTGGTGGTGCCCCCATTCCCCACCTCCCTCTGAAATGGTGGTGCCCCAATTACCCCCCCACCCCCATCTGCACTGGTGGTGCCCCCATCCCCCCACCTCCCTCTGCACTGGTGGTGCCCCCATCCCCCCCCTCTCTGCACTGGTGGTGCCCCCATCCCCCACCTCCCTCTGCACTGGTGGTGCCCCCATTCTCCACCTCCCTCTGAAATGGTGGTGCCCCAATTACCCCCACCCCCACCCCCATCTGCACTGGTGGTGCCGCCATCCCCCCACCTCCCTCTGCACTGGTGGTGCCCCCATCCCCCCCCTCTCTGCACTGGTGGTGCCCCCATCCCCCACCTCCCTCTGAAATGGTGGTGCCCCAATTACCCCCCCCCACCCCCATCTGCACTGGTGGTGCCGCCATCCCCCCCTCTCTCTGCACTGGTGGTGCCGCCATCCCCCCCCTCTGCACTGGTTGTGCCACCATCCCCCACCTCCCCCTGCAGTGGTGATGCCCCAATTACCCCCCCCCCCCCCCTGCACTGGTGAAAAGAGGGACTTCATCTGATCGCTTTTCATAACATTCTGGAGTAGATGAAAATTGTGACAATTCATATTTGTGTCATTCTCAAGACTTTTGGCCCCGGCTGTACACACACCATATATATATATATATATATATATATATATATATATATATATATATATATATATACACACACACAGAATATTATATATATATACACACAGAATATTATATATACACACACAGAATATTATATATATATACACACAGAATATTATATATATATACACACAGAATATTATATATATATACACACAGAATATTATATATATATATATATATACACACACTATATACACGCCTGTGTACACTGTATGTATTCTAGTTGCTTTGCTGTGTTGTAGTATTTGATTATGTCATCTATAAATGATTCATATCTAGGATAAAGCAAGTCTCGGCGTCCCCCCAGACATCGCGGCGGTTCCACCATCGGCCTCCTGTAATAGAAGTGACAGGCATTGGGCTGTACAGGAATCACACACAGGCCCGATGTGCAGAGATAGGAGCTACAAGTCTGACTCCTTCAGAAAGAATCCGTCTTCCAAACACGCAGCCACCCAGACCGCCGAACATCACATGACCGACCTCCAGCCATACACCGAGCTTGTAGAGGAAGGAAAGCAGACCAATCCTCGCAGGCATTCTCCTTCTAATTCAAGGTATAAAGTGCTGCTTGTTAAAGAAGAACTCCACAAAACATTTTGCAGTAGAGTTTGGGGAGGAAGGTAACTTACCTGCCATAGATAGAACACAGCTACAGAATATTGGCTTTCCCGACAGTTTACCTGCCACCCATACGTTCCCGGCGCTCTGATATTATTTAAGGTCTAAATCTATGGAGCCAACCACAATGTAGAGTAGAGTGTCGGGATCACAATGTAGAGTGTCGGGACCACAATGTAGAGTGTCGGGACCACAATGTAGAGTGTCGGGATCACAATGCGGAGTAGAGTGTCGGGATCACAATGTAGAGTGTCGGGATCACAATGTAGAGTAGAGTGTCGGGATCACAATGTAGAGTGTCGGGATCACAATGTAGAGTGTCGGAATCACAATGTAGAGTGTCGGGATCACAATGCGGAGTAGAGTGTCGGGATCACAATGTAGAGTGTCGGGATCACAATGTAGAGTAGAGTGTCGGGACCACAATGTAGAGTGTCGGGATCACAATGTAGAGTGTCGGGATCACAATGTAGAGTAGAGTGTCGGGACCACAATGTAGAGTGTCGGGACCACAATGTAGAGTGTCGGGACCACAATGTAGAGTGTCGGGATCACAATGCGGAGTAGAGTGTCGGGATCACAATGTAGAGTGTCGGGATCACAATGTAGAGTAGAGTGTCGGGACCACAATGTAGAGTGTCGGGATCACAATGTAGAGTGTCGGGACCACAATGTAGAGTGTCGGAATCACAATGTAGAGTGTCGGGACCACAATGTAGAGTGTCGGGATCACAATGTAGAGTGTCGGGATCACAATGTAGAGTGTCGGGACCACAATGTAGAGTGTCGGGATCACAATGTAGAGTGTCGGGATCACAATGTAGAGTAGAGTGTCGGGATCACAATGTAGAGTGTCGGGACCACAATGTAGAGTGTCGGGACCACAATGTAGAGTGTCGGGATCACAATGTAGAGTAGAGTGTCGGGATCACAATGTAGAGTGTCGGGATCACAATGTAGAGTGTCGGGATCACAATGTAGAGTGTCGGGATCACAATGTAGAGTGTCGGGACCACAATGTAGAGTAGAGTGTCGGGATCACAATGTAGAGTGTCGGGACCACAATGTAGAGTGTCGGGATCACAATGTAGAGTGTCGGGATCACAATGTAGAGTGTCGGGATCACAATGTAGAGTGTCGGGATCACAATGTAGAGTGTCGGGACCACAATGTAGAGTGTCGGGACCACAATGTAGAGTGTCGGGACCACAATGTAGAGTAGAGTGTCGGGATCACAATGTAGAGTGTCGGGATCACAATGTAGAGTGTCGGGATCACAATGTAGAGTGTCGGGATCACAATGTAGAGTGTCGGGATCACAATGTAGAGTGTCGGGACCACAATGTAGAGTGTCGGGACCACAATGTAGAGTGTCGGGACCACAATGTAGAGTAGAGTGTCGGGATCACAATGTAGAGTGTCGGGACCACAATGTAGAGTGTCGGGATCACAATGTAGAGTGTCGGGATCACAATGTAGAGTAGAGTGTCGGGATCACAATGTAGAGTGTCGGGATCACAATGTAGAGTAGAGTGTCGGGATCACAATGTAGAGTGTCGGGATCACAATGTAGAGTAGAGTGTCGGGATCACAATGTAGAGTGTCGGGATCACAATGTAGAGTGTCGGGATCACAATGTAGAGTGTCGGAATCACAATGTAGAGTAGAGTGTCGGGATCACAATGTAGAGTGTCGGAATCACAATGTAGAGTAGAGTGTCGGGATCACAATGTAGAGTGTCGGGACCACAATGTAGAGTGTCCGGATCACAATGTAGAGTGTCGGGACCACAATGTAGAGTGTCGGGATCACAATGTAGAGTGTCGGAATCACAATGTAGAGTAGAGTGTCGGGATCACAATGTAGAGTGTCGGAATCACAATGTAGAGTAGAGTGTCGGGATCACAATGTAGAGTGTCGGGACCACAATGTAGAGTGTCCGGATCACAATGTAGAGTGTCGGGATCACAATGTAGAGTGTCGGGATCACAATGTAGAGTGTCGGGATCACAATGCGGAGTAGAGTGTCGGGATCACAATGCGGAGTAGAGTGTCGGGATCACAACGCAGAGTAGAGTGTCGGGATCACAACGCGGAGTAGAGTGTCGGGATCACAACGCGGAGTAGAGTGCCGGGATCACAACGCGGAGTAGAGTGTCGGGATCACAACGCGGAGTAGAGTGTCGGGATCACAACGCGGAGTAGAGTGTCGGGACCACAATGCGGAGTAGAGTGTCGGGATCACAATGCGGAGTAGAGTGTCGGGACCACAATGCGGAGTAGAGTGTCGGGATCACAATGCGGAGTAGAGTGCCGGGACCACAATGTAGAGTGTCCGGATCACAATGCGGAGTAGAGTGTCGGGATCACAATGCGGAGTAGAGTGCCGGGACCACAATGTA
Source organism: Aquarana catesbeiana (assembly GCF_042186555.1). NCBI lineage: Eukaryota > Metazoa > Chordata > Amphibia > Anura > Ranidae > Aquarana > Aquarana catesbeiana. The sequence goes on along the minus strand of NC_133334.1, from coordinate 283,759,476 downwards.
GAGTGTCCGGATCACAATGCGGAGTAGAGTGTCCGGATCACAATGCGGAGTAGAGTGTCCGGATCACAATGTAGAGTGTCCGGATCACAATGCGGAGTAGAGTGTCGGGATCACAATGCGGAGTAGAGTGTCGGGATCACAATGCGGAGTAGAGTGTCGGGATCACAATGCGGAGTAGAGTGTCGGGATCACAATGTAGAGTGTCGGGATCACAATGCGGAGTAGAGTGTCGGGATCACAATGCGGAGTAGAGTGTCGGGATCACAATGCGGAGTAGAGTGTCAGGATCACAATGTAGAGTAGAGTGTCAGGATCACAATGCGGAGTAGAGTGTCGGGATCACAATGCAGAGTAGCGTGTCGGGATCACAATGTAGAGTAGAGTGTCAGGATCACAATGCGGAGTAGAGTGTCGGGATCACAATGCAGAGTAGCGTGTCGGGATCACAATGTAGAGTAGAGTGTCAGGATCACAATGCGGAGTAGAGTGTCGGGATCACAATGCGGAGTAGAGTGTCGGGATCGCAATGCGGAGTAGAGTGTCGGGATCACAACGCGGAGTAGAGTGTCGGGATCACAACGCAGAGTAGAGTGTCGGGATCACAACGCGGAGTAGAGTGTCGGGATCACAATGCGGAGTAGAGTGTCGGGATCACAATGCAGAGTAGCGTGTCGGGATCACAATGTAGAGTAGAGTGTCAGGATCACAATGCGGAGTAGAGTGTCGGGATCACAATGCGGAGTAGAGTGTCGGGATCACAATGCGGAGTAGAGTGTCGGGATCACAATGCGGAGTAGAGTGTCGGGATCACAATGCGGAGTAGAGTGTCGGGATCACAATGCGGAGTAGAGTGTCGGGATCACAATGCGGAGTAGAGTGTCGGGATCACAATGCGGAGTAGAGTGTCGGGATCACAATGCGGAGTAGAGTGTCGGGATCACAATGCGGAGTAGAGTGTCGGGATCACAATGCGGAGTAGAGTGTCGGGATCACAATGCGGAGTAGAGTGTCGGGATCACAATGCGGAGTAGAGTGTCGGGATCACAATGCGGAGTAGAGTGTCGGGATCACAATGCGGAGTAGAGTGTCGGGATCACAATGCGGAGTAGAGTGTCGGGATCACAATGCGGAGTAGAGTGTCGGGATCACAATGCAGAGTAGAGTGTCAGGATCACAATGCAGAGTAGAGTGTCGGGATCACAATGCGGAGTAGAGTGTCGGGATCACAATGCGGAGTAGAGTGTCGGGATCACAATGCGGAGTAGAGTGTCGGGATCACAATGCGGAGTAGAGTGTCGGGATCACAATGCAGAGTAGAGTGTCGGGACCACAACGCGGAGTAGAGTGTCGGGATCACAATGCGGAGTAGAGTGTCGGGATCACAATGCGGAGTAGAGTGTCAGGATCACAATGCGGAGTAGAGTGTCGGGATCACAATGCGGAGTAGAGTGTCGGGATCACAATGTAGAGTGTCGGGATCACAATGTAGAGTAGAGTGTCAGGATCACAATGCGGAGTAGAGTGTCGGGATCACAATGCGGAGTAGAGTGTCGGGATCACAATGTAGAGTAGAGTGTCAGGATCACAATGCGGAGTAGAGTGTCGGGATCACAATGCGGAGTAGAGTGTCGGGATCACAATGTAGAGTGTCGGGATCACAATGTAGAGTGTCGGGATCACAATGCGGAGTAGAGTGTCGGGATCACAATGTAGAGTGTCGGGATCACAATGTAGAGTGTCGGGACCACAATGTAGAGTGTCGGGATCACAATGTAGAGTGTCGGGATCACAATGCGGAGTAGAGTGTCGGGATCACAATGTAGAGTGTCGGGATCACAATGTAGAGTGTCGGGATCACAATGCGGAGTAGAGTGTCGGGATCACAATGCGGAGTAGAGTGTCGGGATCACAACGCGGAGTAGAGTGTCGGGATCACAACGCAGAGTAGAGTGTCGGGATCACAACGCAGAGTAGAGTGTCGGGATCACAACGCGGAGTAGAGTGCCGGGATCACAACGCGGAGTAGAGTGTCGGGATCACAATGCGGAGTAGAGTGTCGGATCACAACGCGGAGTAGAGTGTCGGGATCACAATGCGGAGTAGAGTGTCGGGACCACAATGCGGAGTAGAGTGTCGGGATCACAATGCGGAGTAGAGTGTCGGGATCACAATGCGGAGTATAGTGTCGGGACCACAATGCGGAGTAGAGTGTCGGGATCACAATGCGGAGTAGAGTGTCGGGACCACAATGCGGAGTAGAGTGTCAGGATCACAATGTAGAGTGTCGGGATCACAATGCGGAGTAGAGTGTCGGGATCACAATGCGGAGTAGAGTGTCGGGACCACAATGCGGAGTAGAGTGTCGGGATCACAATGTAGAGTGTCGGGATCACAATGCGGAGTAGAGTGTCGGGATCACAATGCGGAGTAGAGTGTCGGGATCACAATGCGGAGTAGAGTGTCGGGATCACAATGCAGAGTAGCGTGTCGGGATCACAATGTAGAGTAGAGTGTCAGGATCACAATGCGGAGTAGAGTGTCGGGATCACAATGCGGAGTAGAGTGTCGGGATCACAATGCGGAGTAGAGTATCGGGATCACAATGCGGAGTAGAGTGTCGGGATCACAATGCGGAGTAGAGTGTCGGGATCACAATGCAGAGTAGCGTGTCGGGATCACAATGTAGAGTAGAGTGTCAGGATCACAATGCGGAGTAGAGTGTCGGGATCACAATGCGGAGTAGAGTGTCGGGATCACAATGCAGAGTAGCGTGTCGGGATCACAATGTAGAGTAGAGTGTCGGGATCACAATGCGGAGTAGAGTGTCGGGATCACAACGCGGAGTAGAGTGCCGGGACCACAATGCGGAGTAGAGTGTCGGGATCACAATGCGGAGTAGAGTGTCGGGATCACAATGCGGAGTAGAGTGTCGGGATCACAATGCGGAGTAGAGTGTCGGGATCACAATGCGGAGTAGAGTGTCGGGATCACAATGCGGAGTAGAGTGTCGGGATCACAATGCGGAGTAGAGTGTCGGGATCACAATGCGGAGTAGAGTGTCGGGATCACAATGCGGAGTAGAGTGTCGGGATCACAACGCGGAGTAGAGTGTCGGGATCACAATGCGGAGTAGAGTGTCGGGATCACAATGCGGAGTAGAGTGTCGGGACCACAATGCGGAGTATAACATTGTATAACTGTTATACAAGCTGTACACTCACTACTTTACATTGTAGACAAGTGTCATTTCTTCAGTGTTGTCACATGAAAAGATAGAAGAAAAGATTTACACAAATGTCACTGAGGGGTGTACTTACTTTTGTCTGATGTTGTATATATCTGTATACAGGAGGACTGGCTCCTCGATGTATTTCTATGTATACTGTGATTATATGAATGGCGGTGAGTGTGAATGTTCTATAATGGAATACAATCGGTACTTTGTATTCAGCACCTGAGATTGGAGACGTTTGTCTTGTGAAAATCCTATAAAAAGCTACAAAAGGAAGAATTGCAGAGATATAAAGAAAGGAGGTGATGTGAGGAATTGTCATCGGATGTGATGATTAGAATAATCGTCTCTAACAATATCTCTGCCGGGTCTTTTATAGGAGCAACGCGGCTGGAGAATCCCCTTCAATCAGAAGAAGAATGAATACGGGTGAATATGGAGGTTATAATCAGATGGAAATATAAAGATGATGGTTTCCTTTTCGTATCATTAGAAGTCCCAGTTTACATCGATCGGTAGGACGAATGTAACCAATGATCAAATCCTGCAATTCCAGGAAATAAACGTTCCTCTTCTTTCCTCTTCATATAAGGAAATGGAGTTCCCTCCTGTGACCTACAACCTGGGAAATGATGTCCTTGTCTCCAGCATTGTGGATGTTTCATAATATTAGAGATTGCAGAGCGTCAGTTGTATGTAATCCGTCTCCCTAATACTTGGATGTTGTCAGTATGAAGTTCAGACATCTGGAGGTACCGACATAAACCTTCAGCAGCCATTTATACCGATCGTTTCCAGATAAATGACAGCTGACACCGATCAGCCATAACATTATGACCACCCAACTAATATTGAGTATAGAGCAGCCCTGAGCCATTGAGGTGTGGACCCCCAAGTACCATCCAATGGGAGGACCCCCAAGTACCATCCAATGGCAGGACCCCCAAGTACCATCCAATGGCAGGAGCCCCAAGTACCATCCAATGGCAGGACCCCCAAGTACCATCCAATGGCAGCACCCCCAAGTACCATCCAATGGCAGGACCCCCAAGTACCATCCAATGGCAGGACCCCCAAGTACCATCCAATGGCAGGACCCCCAAGTACCATCCAATGGCAGCACCCCCAAGTACCATCCAATGGCAGGACCCCCAAGTACCATCCAATGGCAGGACCCCCAAGTACCATCCAATGGCAGGACCCCCAAGTACCATCCAATGGCAGGACCCCCAAGTACCATCCAATGGCAGGACCCCCAAGTACCATCCAATGGCAGCACCCCCAAGTACCATCCAATGGCAGGACCCCCAAGTACCATCCAATGGCAGGACCCCCAAGTACCATCCAATGGCAGGACCCCCAAGTACCATCCAATGGCAGCACCCCCAAGTACCATCCAATGGCAGGACCCCCAAGTACCATCCAATGGCAGGACCCCCAAGTACCATCCAATGGCAGGAGCTCCAAGTACCATCCAATGGCAGGACCCCCAAGTACCATCCAATGGCAGCACCCCCAAGTACCATTCAATGGCAGGAGCCCCAAGTACCATCCAATGGCAGGAGCCCCAAGTACCATCCAATGGCAGGAGCCCCAAGTACCATCCAATGGCAGGACCCCCAAGTACCATCCAATGGCAGGACCCCCAAGTACCATCCAATGGCAGGAGCCCCAAGTACCATCCAATGGCAGGAGCCCCAAGTACCATCCAATGGCAGGACCCCCAAGTACCATCCAATGGCAGGATCCCCAAGTACCATTCAATGGCAGGACCCCGGGGCATCTCTTCCCCGGCCACCCACATGATGTACAAGAAAACGTCATTCATCAGACCACCTCCTTCCATTCCTCCGTACTCCACTCCTGAGGTTCATGTGACCCTTGTAGAAGTTTTTGGCTATGGACTCGGGTCACCATGGGCTTCACAGCCCCAAAAACAACAACTGATACCCATTTTTTCTGCTTTCACCACATCAACTTCATGGACAACATGTTCACTTGCTGCCTAATATATCCCACCAATTTTCAGATGCCATTGTAACCAGATATTCCCTTTACCGGTCATAATGTTATGGCTGATCGGTGTATTTCAGGAAGCTAAGCTGCAGCCATTCCTACCAAAGATTATCCCCTCCCCCCACCTCCAGTGTCCTTTTATACCTGAACATCAGGCAAAACCTACAACACTTACTGATACCCCTCGCTGCCCCTTCACCTTCCTATTGGCCGCTGAGCAGTGATGGGCCAGTAAGAATGTGGGTGGGGGAGGTAGCAGAAAACTCCCCCTCTTCTCGGGTCCCCCTCTTCTCGGATTCCCCTCTTCTCGGATCCCCCTCTTCTCGGATCCCCCTCTTTTCAGGTCCCCCTCTTCTCGGATCCTCCTCTTCTCGGGTCCCCCTCTTCTCGGATCCTCCTCTTTTCGGGTCCCCCTCTTCTCGGGTCCCCCTCTTCTCGGATTCCCCTCTTCTCGGATCCCCCTCTTCTCGGATCCCCCTCTTTTCAGGTCCCCCTCTTCTCGGATCCTCCTCTTCTCGGGTCCCCCCCTTCTCGTATCCCCCCCTTCTCGGATCCTCCTCTTCTCCGGTCCCCCTCTTTTCGGATCCCCCTCTTTTCGGGCCCCCCTCTTCTCGGATCCTCCTCTTCTCCGGTCCCCCTCTTCTCGGATCCTCCTCTTCTCGGGTCCCCCTCTTCTCAGATCCTCCTCTTCTCGGGTCCCCCTCTTCTCGGATCCTCCTCTTCTCGGGTCCCCCTCTTCTCGGATCCTTCTCTTCTCGGGTCCCCCTCTTCTCGGGTCCTCCTCTTCTCGGGTCCCCCTCTTCTCGGATCCTCCTCTTCTCGGGTCCCCCTCTTCTCGGGTCCTCCTCTTCTCGGGTCCCCCTCTTCTCGGATTCCCCTCTTCTCGGATCCCCCTCTTCTCGGATCCTCCTCTTCTCAGGTCACCCTCTTCTCAGGTCACCCTCTTCTCAGATCCTCCTCTTCTCGGGTCCCCCTCTTCTCGCATCCCCCTCTTTTCGGGTCCACCTCTTCTCGGATCCCCCTCTTCTCGGATCCTCCTCTTTTCAGGTCCCCCTCTTCTCGGATCCTCCTCTTCTCGGGTCCCCCTCTTCTCGGATCCTCCTCTTTTCGGGTCCCCCTCTTCTCGGGTCCCCCTCTTCTCGGATTCCCCTCTTCTCGGATCCCCCTCTTCTCAGATCCTCCTCTTCTCAGGTCACCCTCTTCTCAGATCCTCCTCTTCTCGGGTCCCCCTCTTTTCGGGTCCCCCTCTTTTCGGATCCTCCTCTTCTCGGATCCCCCTCTTCTCGGATCCCCCTCTTTTCAGGTCCCCCTCTTCTCGGATCCTCCTCTTCTCGGGTCCCCCTCTTCTCGGATCCCCCTCTTCTCGGATCCTCCTCTTCTCGGGTCCCCCTCTTCTCGGATCCCCCTCTTTTCGGGTCCCCCTCTTTTCGGATCCCCCTCTTCTCGGGTCCTCCTCTTCTCGGATCCTCCTCTTCTCCGGTCCCCCTCTTCTCGGATCCTCCTCTTCTCGGATCCTCCTCTTCTCGGGTCCCCCTCTTCTCGGATCCTCCTCTTCTCCTGTCTCCCTCTTCTCGGGTCCCCCTCTTCTCGGATCCTCCTCTTCTCGGGTCCCCCTCTTCTCGGGTCCTCCTCTTCTCGGGTCCCCCTCTTCTCGGATTCCCCTCTTCTCGGATCCCCCTCTTCTCGGATCCTCCTCTTCTCAGGTCACCCTCTTCTCAGGTCACCCTCTTCTCAGATCCTCCTCTTCTCGGGTCCCCCTCTTCTCGGATCCTCCTCTTCTCGGGTTCCCCTCTTTTCGGGTCCTCCTCTTCTCAGATCCCCCTCTTCTCGGATCCCCCTCTTCTCGGATCCCCCGCCGGCGCTCCTGGCTCCTCTTCTCTGTTCAGCACCCCCCACAGGAAGCTTTCCATGGGGGCACTCTTGTGTGCTCGCTCCTGAGCCCCGCTGCAATATCCATTGACACAAAGGGAGAATGGGTCCCACCCCCCCACTCCTTCATCATTGGCTTTGAATGACAGCACTGGGAGCCAATGGCATTTGATGCCCCAGTAAAGCCAATGAGACCTGGAAGTGATCGGAGAGAAGAGCTGCAGATGGGCACAGCAATGGATCGAATAAGAGCTCAGGTAAGTAAAGGGGGAGGGGCAATACTGAGGCCTAAACATTTCTTATCATAATATACGGAATACATGAAAGTAAATAATGTTTAGTCTGAAGATCCTCCATTGAAAAGTCATGAAGTGGAATCTTAGATTCTGCGTCATTCTTAAGATGATATGAAGGTTCTCTTCATAGTTTAGATCTCATTTATAACAACAAAACTTTATTTATAACAACAAAACTTCATTATAACCATGAAATTAAAGGACCAATAAAATGCTGTTTTTTTCTAAATATTTAACCTCTTCAGATCCGATGTCTTTATGTGCGGAAATCATCAGCGAGGAGATCAGCAGCGTTCTCAGATCTCATATCTCACAGGCCCGGCTGAGGTGTTCAGGTAATACGCCGATGACTACTGAGATTAGAACAAGGAGACGATGACTGAGATCAGAACAAGGAGACGATGACTGAGATCAGAACAAGGAGACGATGACTGAGATCAGAACAAAGAGATGACTGAGATCAGAACAAGGAGACGATGACCGAGATCAGAACAAAGAGATGATGACTGAGATCAGAACAAGGAGACGATGACCGAGATCAGAACAAGGAGATGACTGAGATCAGAACAAAGAGACGATGACCGAGATCAGAACAAGGAGACGATGACTGAGATCAGAACAAGGAGACGATGACTGAGATCAGAACAAGGAGACGATGACTGAGATCAGAACAAAGAGATGACTGAGATCAGAACAAGGAGATGATGACTGAGATCAGAACAAGGAGATGATGACTGAGATCAGAACAAGGAGACGATGACCGAGATCAGAACAAGGAGACGATGACTGAGATCAGAACAAGGAGACGATGACCGAGATCAGAACAAGGAGACGATGACAGATCAGAACAAAGAGATGACTGAGATCAGAACAAGGAGACGATGACTGAGATCAGAACAAGGAGACGATGACCGAGATCAGAACAAGGAGACGATGACCGAGATCAGAACAAGGAGACGATGACCGAGATCAGAACAAGGAGACGATGACCGAGATCAGAACAAGGAGACGATGACCGAGATCAGAACAAGGAGATGATGACCGAGATCAGAACAAGGAGACGATGACCGAGATCAGAACAAGGAGACGACGACTGAGATCAGAACAAGGAGACGATGACTGAGATCAGAACAAGGAGATGATGACTGAGATCAGAACAAGGAGATGATGACCGAGATCAGAACAAGGAGATGACTGAGATCAGAACAAGGAGACGATGACTGAGATCAGAACAAGGAGACGATGACCGAGATCAGAACAAGGGGACGATGACCGAGATCAGAACAAGGAGACGATGACCGAGATCAGAACAAGGAGACGATGACCGAGATCAGAACTAGGAGACGATGACCGAGATCAGAACAAGGAGACGATGACCGAGATCAGAACTAGGAGACGATGACCGAGATCGGAACAAGGAGACGATGACCGAGATCAGAACAAGGAGACGATGACCGAGATCAGAACAAGGAGACGATGACCGAGATCAGAACAAGGAGACGATGACCGAGATCAGAACAAGGAGACGATGACTGAGATCAGAACAAAGAGATGACTGAGTTCAGAACAAGGAGACGATGACTGAGATCAGAACAAGGAGACGATGACCGAGATCAGAACAAGGAGACGATGATCAGAACAAGGAGACGATGACCGAGATCAGAACAAGGAGACGATGACCGAGATCAGAACAAGGAGACGATGACCGAGATCAGAACAAGGAGACGATGACCGAGATCAGAACAAGGAGACGAGGACCGAGATCAGAACAAAGAGATGACTGAGATCAGAACAAGGAGACGATGACCGAGATCAGAACAAGGAGACGATGACCGAGATCAGAACAAGGAGACGATGACCGAGATCAGAACAAAGAGATGACTGAGATCAGAACAAGGAGATGATGACCGAGATCAGAACAAGGAGATGATGACTGAGATCAGAACAAGGAGACGATGACCGAGATCAGAACAAGGAGACGATGACCGAGATCAGAACAAGGAGATGATGACTGAGATCAGAACAAGGAGACGATGACCGAGATCAGAACAAGGAGACGATGACCGAGATCAGAACAAAGAGATGACCGAGATCAGAACAAGGAGACGATGACCGAGATCAGAACAAGGAGACGATGACCGAGATCAGAACAAGGAGACGATGACCGAGATCAGAACTAGGAGATGATGACCGAGATCGGAACAAGGAGATGATGACCGAGATCAGAACAAGGAGACGATGACCGAGATCAGAACAAGGAGACGATGACCGAGATCAGAACAAGGAGACGATGACCGAGATCAGAACAAGGAGACGATGACCGAGATCAGAACAAGGAGACGATGACCGAGATCAGAACAAGGAGACGATGACTGAGATCAGAACAAAGAGATGACTGAGATCAGAACAAGGAGACGATGACTGAGATCAGAACAAGGAGACGATGACCGAGATCAGAACAAGGAGATGATGACCGAGATCAGAACAAGGAGACGATGATCAGAACAAGGAGACGATGACCGAGATCAGAACAAAGAGATGACCGAGATCAGAACAAGGAGACGATGACTGAGATCAGAACAAGGAGACGATGACCGAGATCAGAACAAGGAGACGATGACCGAGATCAGAACAAGGAGATGACTGAGATCAGAACAAGGAGACGATGACCGAGATCAGAACAAGGAGACGATGACTGAGATCAGAACAAGGAGACGATGACTGAGATCAGAACAAGGAGACGATGACTGAGATCAGAACAAGGAGACGATGACCGAGATCAGAACAAGGAGATGATGACTGAGATCAGAACAAGGAGACGATGACTGAGATCAGAACAAGGAGATGACTGAGATCAGAACAAGGAGACGATGACCGAGATCAGAACAAGGAGATGATGACTGATATCATTGTGTGTCCCCCGTAGATGATTGTGTGTCCCCCGTAGATGATTGTGTGTCCCCCGTAGATGATTGTGTGTCCCCGTAGATGATTGTGTGTCCCACGTAGATGATTGTGTGTCCCCGTAGATGATTGTGTGTGCCCCGTAGATGATTGTGTGTCCCCCGTAGATGATTGTGTGTCCCCCGTAGATGATTGTGTGTGCCCCGTAGATGATTGTGTGTCCCACGTAGTCGATTGTGTGTCCCCCGTAGACGATTGTGTGTCCCACGTAGACGATTGTGTGTCCCCCGTAGATGATTGTGTGTCCCCCATAGATGATTGTGTGTCCCACGTAGACGATTGTGTGTCCCACGTAGACGATTGTGTGTCCCCGTAGACGATTGTGTGTCCCCGTAGACGATTGTGTGTCCCACGTAGACGATTGTGTGTCCCCCGTAGACGATTGTGTGTCCCCCGTAGACGATTGTGTGTCCCACGTAGACGATTGTGTGTCCCCCGTAGATGATTGTGTGTCCCCCGTAGACGATTGTGTGTCCCCCGTAGATGATTGTGTGTCCCCCGTAGATGATTGTGTGTGCCCCGTAGATGATTGTGTGTCCCACGTAGTCGATTGTGTGTCCCCCGTAGACGATTGTGTGTCCCCCGTAGATGATTGTGTGTCCCCCATAGATGATTGTGTGTCCCCCGTAGATGATTGTGTGTCCCCCGTAGACGATTGTGTGTCCCACGTAGACGATTGTGTGTCCCCGTAGACGATTGTGTGTCCCACGTAGACGATTGTGTGTCCCCCGTAGACGATTGTGTGTCCCCCGTAGACGATTGTGTGTCCCCGTAGATGATTGTGTGTCCCCCGTAGACGATTGTGTGTCCCCGTAGACGATTGTGTGTCCCACGTAGACGATTGTGTGTCCCCCGTAGACGATTGTGTGTCCCCCGTAGACGATTGTGTGTCCCCCGTAGACGATTGTGTGTCCCCCGTAGACGATTGTGTGTCCCACGTAGACGATTGTGTGTCCCCCGTAGACGATTGTGTGTCCCCCGTAGACGATTGTGTGTCCCCCGTAGACGATTGTGTGTCCCCCGTAGACGATTGTGTGTCCCACGTAGACGATTGTGTGTCCCCCGTAGACGATTGTGTGTCCCCCGTAGACGATTGTGTGTCCCCGTAGATGATTGTGTGTCCCCCGTAGATGATTGTGTGTCCCCCGTAGACGATTGTGTGTCCCACGTAGACGATTGTGTGTCCCCGTAGACGATTGTGTGTCCCACGTAGACGATTGTGTGTCCCCCGTAGACGATTGTGTGTCCCCCGTAGACGATTGTGTGTCCCCGTAGATGATTGTGTGTCCCCCGTAGATGATTGTGTGTCCCCCGTAGATGATTGTGTGTCCCCCGTAGACGATTGTGTGTCCCACGTAGACGATTGTGTGTCCCCGTAGACGATTGTGTGTCCCCCGTAGACGATTGTGTGTCCCCGTAGACGATTGTGTGTCCCCCGTAGATGATTTCCGTAGATGATTGAGTGGAATTTTGTGCCATGATCCTGTCCGTTTTCCAGGCTGCCTGGTGACAGGGTTGTCCATGAATAGCAGAAACTGCAGCAACATCTTACAGAAATGCCCCCACTTATGTGACAACCACAGAATCGTTCTACAGACGGAGGAGCGATATAAAGCCGAATTAAGGAAATTACTGAGCGCCACCAGAATCTACACCCCTCATAACAGTAAAATCAGTTTTATATTTACCTGATGCACATTAAATGTGTCTGTAAATCCAAAGTGCTATCTTGTCTTGGAGAAAGAACCTGAAGTATACAAACAAAATAATGAATCTTAAGGAGGAGGAATAGTGCCCCATCATTGGTGTCACTGGGAGGAATAGTGTCCCATCATTGGGAGGTATAGTGTCCCATCATTGGTGTCAGTGGGAGGAATAGTGCCCCATCATTGGGAGGTATAGTGTCCCATCATTGGTGTCAGTGGGAGGAATAGTGTCCCATCATTGGTGTCAGTGGGAGGAATAGTGTCCCATCATTGGTGTCAGTGGGAGGAATAGTGCCCCATCATTGGGAGGTATAGTGTCCCATCATTGGTGTCAGTGGGAGGAATAGTGCCCCATCATTGGTGTCAGTGGGAGGAATAGTGTCCCATCATTGGTGTCAGTGGGAGGAATAGTGTCCCATCATTGGTGTTAGTGGGAGGAATAGTGTCCCATCATTGGTGTCAGTGGGAGGAATAGTGTCCCATCATTGGTGTTAGTGGGAGGAATAGTGTCCCATCATTGGTGTCAGTGAGAGGAATAGTGTCCCATCATTGGTGTCAGTGGGAAGAATAGTGCCCCATCATTGGTATCAGTGGGAGGAATAGTGTCCCATCATTGGGAGGTATAGTGTCTCATCATTGGTGTCAGTGGGAGGAATAGTGCCCCATCATTGGGAGGTATAGTGTCCCATCATTGGTGTCAGTGGGAGGAATAGTGCCCCATCATTGGTGTCAGTGGGAGGAATAGTGTCCCATCATTGGTATCAGTGGGAGGAATAGTGTCCCATCATTGGGAGGTATAGTGTCTCATCATTGGTGTCAGTGGGAGGAATAGTGCCCCATCATTGGGAGGTATAGTGTCCCATCATTGGTGTCAGTGGGAGGAATAGTGCCCCATCATTGGTGTCAGTGGGAGGAATAGTGTCCCATCATTGGTGTCAGTGAGAGGAATAGTGTCCCATCATTGGTAACAGTGGGAGGAATAGTGCCCCATCATTGGTGTCAGTGGGAGGAATAGTGTCCCATCATTGGTGTTAGTGGGAGGAATAGTGTCCCATCATTGGTGTCAGAGAGAGGAATAGTGTCCCATCATTGGTGTTAGTGGGAGGAATAGTGTCCCATCATTGGTGTCAGAGAGAGGAATAGTGCCCCATCATTGGTATCAGTGGGAGGAATAGTGTCCCATCATTGGTGTCAGTGGGAGGAATAGTGCCCCATCATTGGTATCAGTGGGAGGAATAGTGTCCCATCATTGGTGTCAGTGGGAGGAATAGTGTCCCATCATTGGTGTCAGTGGGAGGAATAGTGTCCCATCATTGGTGTCAGTGGGAGGAATAGTGCCCCATCATTGGTGTCAGTGGGAGGAATAGTGTCCCATCATTGGTGTCAGTGGGAGGAATAGTGTCCCATCATTGGTGTCAGTGAGAGGAATAGTGTCCCATCATTGGTAACAGTGGGAGGAATAGTGCCCCATCATTGGTGTCAGTGGGAGGAATAGTGTCCCATCATTGGTGTCAGTGGGAGGAATAGTGTCCCATCATTGGTGTCAGTGGGAGGAATAGTGTCCCATCATTGGGAGGTATAGTGTCCCATCATTGGTGTCAGTGGGAGGAATAGTGCCCCATCATTGGGAGGTATAGTGTCCCATCATTGGTATCAGTGGGAGGAATAGTGCCCCATCATTGGTGTCAGTGGGAGGAATAGTGCCCCATCCTTGGTGTCAGTGGGAGGATTAGTGCCCCATCATTGGTATCAGTGGGAGGATTAGTGCCCCAAGGGCTGGATAAAGGCAAGCAAGGGTCCGCAGGTTGGAGACCACTGCTCTAGGCAGAGCTGACTTCCTGTATAATAATTCCAATGGAGTCTTTAGCACTCACTGTTTCCGTTGCCTTTTGCTAGCCTGACATGGCTTCTAATATTACCAGAATCTGCAATTAGCTACGTAACAAAATGTTAAAGTGTATGTAACACAAGAACAAAAATGTAAAATATTGCAGATCTTCGATGCGATGGCTACATTTGTTTTCTTGTTTTATTTGCCTTTATTTTTACCTTCTAGCATAACACCCCTCACTTTCCTTCTGCATAAAGGGTTCTGGGCCTCTTGGTGGCTCCTAGGCAGTTCCTTTGCCTCAACCTCTTCAATCCAACATACTTAAGACGTGTAACAAGCAAATCCAATCCTTGGATTCCCCAATGCCTCTGTCCAGCCAAACCAAGATCTCCCTGGCTTGGTAGACCTCCAATCCTGTCCTGGAACTGGGAAAGGCATTGCTTTACATGTCATCCTTCACATGTGGTAATGATGCCAGCCTTACAGGCTAGGGCCGAGTTTACAACTCCCTGACTTTCCAAGAGACATGGTCACCGCAGGAAACAAAACTCCCCACCAACATTCTGGAACTGAGAGCCATCAGAAAATCTCTACATCCATCATTGGACCTCTCTTCTGCAAGGTCACACATATAAGGTACAATCAGACAATGCTACAACTTAAATCAAAAGGGGCCCCGGAAGTCTAGCTGCCCTATAAGAGAAACAATTCTGATTCTAGCCTGTGTGGAAAATTACATTCTAGCTCTCTCAGCAGTCCACATCCCTGGAGTAGACAATTTGCAAGCAGACTTCCTAAGCCACCAATGCCTAGACCTGGGGAGTGGTGTCTGCACTCCGAGATCTTTCAGAATCTCAGTCAAACATGGGGAAAACCTGATGTGGACATCCTGGCCTCCAGGTTCAATAATAAGCTGAACAAGTTTGTAGCCAAGGTCAAGGGTCCTCTAGCTTATGCAGTAGATGCTGTGGTGATTCCTTGGACTCAACTCCAACTGGTTTATGCCTTCCATCCAGATAACGAGCTTCACTCGACTGCTGCGTAAGATAGAAAAGGGTCCTGGTGATTCTCATTACACCAAACTGGCCCAAGAGAACATGGTACACAGACATATTCAGACTACAAGCAGACGAGCCCTGGCCCCTTGCAAACAGACCAGGCTATCTGGCCCAAAGCACCTGTTCCATGCTACTTCAGTCACTGACATTAATGTCATGGCTATGGAAACCCAAGTCCTAAATGATAGGAGTATCTCTGATTCAGGTATTCTCCAACTCCCGCAATATTTACCATCTCACATGGAAGGCCTTTGTTGCATGGTGCAAGGTCAGATGGCTAAATCCCATATAATACTGTCACACGTATTTTGGCCTTTCTTCAGTCTGGTTTTGACTGTGGCCCCCCGAGTACCCACAAGGGAAAGGTTTATACCTTATCTATCCTCTTCCAGAAACCTCTTGCCTTGCAATCCTTAATCAAGACCTTTCCTTTCTGGAGTTCCTTTCTGGGATCTCAGCCTTGTTCTCTATGCTCCTCTGATGTCCCTCTTTGAACAAATTAAAGACATTTCTTTGGAGGACCTCACTTGTAAGGTTGCCTTCCTATTTGCCATCACGTCTAGCAACTTCTTATAAAGAGCCTTTTCTTGTTTTGGACAAGGTGGTTTGAGACCAATACCTTCCTTTTTACCTAAGGTGGTCTCTTCTTTTCACCTCAGTCAGGACATTGTCCTCCTGTTCTTCTGTCCTCCTTAAAAAAACATGACAAACATGACACTGTTTGAATGTGGTTAGGTCTGTCATTGTCTGTTTGGCAGCTACAGCCTCTATTCCTTTTATGTTCTATCTGGAGGTTTCAGTAGAGGACATCCTGCTCCACCATTGCCAGGTCGATTCAACGACTTACCTCCAGGACCTACGCTCTTGAGAAAAGTGTTTCTCCATTCCCCATCAAAGGTCATTCCACCAGGACTGTTGGCGTTTCTTGGGCTTTTCATCATCAAGCATCTGTATCTCTGATTTGCAATGCTGCCACCTGGTCCTCTATTCACACGTTTTCCAGTTTCTATCAGGTGGATGTTCAGGCCTCATGGGAGCTTTGGGTGCTTCAGCTGCTGGCAATAATTGCATGAAAAATATGACATTCTGGTTGCACATGATTTCTCACTTCCACCACAATTCTATAGCTTACATCAGAAACTTCTCCAGGCAGCTGAATACTGCTGATAAAGTTCACACACCCCTACCCCCATGTCTATGGGCACATTGCCTATAGTAGAGCTGCATGCAGATTGGTGGTATGGATTTGAAAGGCGCCCGTTTTTCGGCACCCATGTTGATTAGCCCTACAAAGGAGGCAGGGAGGTGATGGGCACAGATGTTTTACCTTTGTCAGGTTTCTGGACACATAACAGCCGGCTCGGGATTATCTGGTAACAGGAAGAAATCTATTTGTCTGTTATCACACAGATACAGCAAGCTACAAAATCAATGTACATCCCCCCCACCCCCCCCATAGTCACTGAACTCTGCGCTCCTCAATCTGTGCTTTTAGTAGTTTGCGGATGGCTGATGTACTTCAATCATTTGCAATCTTCCCCCGGATCCTGCTGATGCATGCGTTGTCATAGCAGGGAAGAAGTGAAGGTCCAGCTATAAGTTGTCAGGGACTTCATGTAAATATGCTGGCAGTTACCATGGCGACTGGTGTATGCTAGATGGAATAAGGTCCAGACCTCCCAGCAGGAGCCAAATACATCCTATTCAACAGAACAAGTAAAAAGCATTTCTTTGGTCTTTGCAGCTGCATAATATTTCACTATAGCAGCTGGAATTCAGTTCCCTATTTATCATCCTCTTGTCTTCCTGACCTGCCACTGACAAGAACGATTCCCCGATGTGTGAGTGAAGGAAAATACAAATTCCAATCCCCACCATTCTACCAGACATCCAAGTAAAACATACGATTTACAAATAAAAGCATTTAGGGAAATACAGTAACCCACAGCAACCAAGCTGCCATCTTTTTTCACTAATTGAAATCTGATTGGTTACTGTGGCTAGAAAACCCACCAATCCAATATAATTTGTGTATTTGGTCACATGGAACAGCCAGCCAAAGGTAAAAGGCCAAGCCACTGAAAAGTAACATTTGTGTTATAGGTGGAGCCTGGAGCTGATCCATCTCCTGACTTCCCGTGGGTCTTCTCCCTGCTATGGTTTCTCTTCTCATCCACCTAGGAGTTTCAGGTATCTCCACCCACCTTGTGTGGTCCAGCTGCTCCCTTTACATTCTCTATAATAGAACATAACTAGAAATCCAGCAGGAAGGATGAACGTGAAAAATAAATAAATGCTGGAAGACTGGGAGTCCCTCCTAATGACCACAGGAGGTGTGCAGAACCAGGAACACAGCCCAGAGAACCCTGTTCCTTCAGATAGAGAACTTCTGGGGGAATCAAGGATGGAGAAAGATCTGAGGGCCCTGCAATGTCAAGCCGCACCTACCAAAGCCGGCAGAATGTTAGCATGCATAATAAAGGGGATTCACTCCAGAGATAAAACGATAATCCTGCCACTTTATAAAACTCTGGTCCGGCTGCACCTGGAGTATTCTGTCCAGTTCTGGTCACCAGTCCTCAGAAAGGATGTGCTGGAGCTGGAGAGAGTCCAGAGAAGGGCAATTCAATTAATAAGGGGATTGGAGGATCTCAAATACGAGGAGCAACTCCAAGCACTAAATGTATTCTCGCTTTAGAAAAGATGCTGAGAGGGGACATAATAGAGATTTACAAATATCTCAATGGTGATCCCAGCATAGGAAAAAAGCTATTCAATCTGACGGGGTGTGAGAGGAAACGGGGCCACACAATGAGGTTGGAGGGGAAGCGGTTTAACCTTAAGCTGTGTAGGGGGGTCTATCACTGTCAGGGTGTTAAGAATGTAGAACTCTCTTCCACAATTGGTGGTGTCAGATATTGATATGTTTAGAAGACTCTTGGACGCGCATCTTAAAGAACACAACATACAGAGATATAAGAAATGATTATTGACACTGACACACCTACACAGGTAGAACTGGATGGACTATTGTCTTTATTCTACTTTACCAACTATGTAAGAGGTATTTTTGCCATCTGTGTACCAGCGGAGACATTTCCCACCACTTCCTGTTCCAGAGGTGCAACAAGAACTTAAAGGAGATCTCTGAAGGTGAAGGAACTCTTCCCCCTTAGACAGTTGGCCGTTCCCATTGGAAGCTTTATTCTTGTTTTGGGGACAACTCTAAAAGTTTGGATTTCCCTCTCTCTTCCTCTCTGACAAGTGTCACCAGGGCAAACAAAGGGGCAAATCTTTCCATAGGGGACACTCGATCGTATTAAAAACTTGACAGGGGGTCCAACTCGTCTCCACCCAATCCGAAACTAAAAAAGCTTTCTCTAGAGAGATACTTTAACTTTTCCAACAGCTACATTAAGGTGAGCCTCAGACCTGTCAGCACACTTCTGTACATTTTCAGTGTGTTGATGTACTTTGTATGAAGGCAATCGGCCTCAACATGCAAAAAACCTCCCCGCATTATTTCTGGCACATAACGCACTGATCGTTCCCATGTGTGTTTAGCGGCTCTCTGTAGTGGAGATGTGTTTATACTGCATACATGTGTTGGGTGCCATTTAGAATGATGAATGCGCCATGGTGCACATATGATAACGCACATAATAACTTGTATTTATAGGTGTGAGCCCAGTACAAATATCATTTGTGGGGGGTCTGAGCCTGTCACCCCTCCCTCAGTCTTCAAGGAAGCTCGATAATTGGGCTGCCATTGTTGGCCTATTCCTGAAAATGCTACTTTCCTGGCTCTCTGACCTCGTCACTCCAGGCCACACACACAAGTTTTCAGACAATTTTGACAAAAGTTAGGCCTTGTTTACATTCGCTTCAGAATGTGGCATTGAACGCTTTTTAAAGCGCTCTGAATGGCAATCAAAGCCCCTCCCACTAAATAAAATGGCTCCTTACAGTCCTGGTCACATGTTGTGTTTGTTTCACTCCAAAAATAATCTCCGTGTCACTTTCTTGGTGCTTCAGAGCGTCTCCAAACCCTCCATAGAAGTCTATGACAACGCTCGTTTTCAGCACCTGCGGCTTTTGAGGGGCTTTTATTCAGCTTTAGCTTCGCTTTGTTTTGGAGGTATTGCAGGCAGTGGCGTCGCTAGGGGGTGGCTTTTGGGGCTATAGCCCCAAATCTGGGGCCCATAGCCCAGAGTCTCTGCAGGGGTCCCCAATGGGAGGGGAGGCTCTCTGGAGACCCTGATGTAAGGGGGGGCTCTCTGGGGACTCTGATTTAAGGTGGAGGCTCTCTAAGGACCATAATGTAAGGGAGGCTCTCTGGAGACCCTGATGCAAGGGGGAGGCTCTCTGGGGACCCTGATTTAAGGTGGAGGCTCTCTAAGGACCATAATGTAAGGGGGGCTCTCTGGAGACCCTGATGTAAGGGGGGCTCTCTGGAGACCCTGATACAAGGGGGAGGCTCTCTGGGGACCCTGATGTAAGGGGGGGGTCTCTGGGGATATATATATACACACACACGTATATTATATACATGTGTATGCTCGCCCAAGCGTATTACTTTCTTTACTACTCTGCTATGGGCTCTAGCCCCAGATCTTTTGTAGACCTAGCAACTCCCCTGATTGCAGGTATGAGATATCCCAGGATGCACTAGGAAACCAACAAGCGAACCAGAAAGACGTCATTAGTAGTCACTTCCGGTTCATGTGTAGATATTCTGGGAGTGTCTGGTGCAGACGTCACATCTGGTGTGCAGTGTGGAGCAGCAGGAAGGCGATTCCTGGGGTCCGGGAACGTTATAGCAGAAGGTGAGTGGAGATAGAGAACTGAACGGTAGAGGATCAGCAGAGCTGGGGAACTGGAGCAAGAATGACAAGCAGATGTCACACGTGGTGAGCAGCGTGGGAGCAGCATAGCGGGAAGTGAGCGGGGACCGGAGAGAGAGGAGGATCAGCAAATCAGAGGATCAGCAGAGCTGAGGGTTACTACTGAGTGGGGGATCAGCAGAGCTGGGGGATACTACTGAGTGGGGGATCAGCAGAGCTGGGGGTTACTACTGAGCGGGGGATCAGCAGAGCTGGGGGTTACTACTGGGAGGGGGATCAGCAGAGCTGGGGGTTACTACTGAGCGGGGGATCAGCAGAGCTGGGGGTTACTACTACTGAGTGGGGGATCAGCAGAGCTGGGGATACTACTGAGTGGGGGATCAGCAGAGCTGGGGATACTACTGAGCGGGGGATCAGCAGAGCTGGGGGTTACTACTGAGCGGGGGATCAGCAGAGCTGGAGGATACTACTGAGTGGGGGATCAGCAGAGCTGGGGGTTACTACTGAGCGGGGGATCAGCAGAGCTGGAGGATACTACTGAGTGGGGATCAGCAGAGCTGGGGGATACTACTGAGTGGGGGATCTGCTGAACAAGGGTACTAATAAGCTGGGGGTCTGCTGATTGGGGGCACCACTGAGCTGGGATTCTATTGGACCCCCTTAAAACAAATCAAAAATCACCACACAGGGCATTTGCCAAACTTCATTAAAGCTTGAAGAAAGCACTGAACACACATCGGAGAAGTGCGGTGCAGCGATAGGCGCCTTATTGTGTGTTGAAGTGAAATGTAAACGATCGATTAGAGTGTGACTTTGCAGCGAATGTTGTATAGTGATAGGAAAATGAATATCTTTGGCTGACATACAACTCGTGTTTGTGTGATCCAGGTTTCTCGCTGACACCCCTAAGAACAGGAAGAAAGGAGGCGGGGCAATCTCTCCAGAGAGAACGTCTCCCACATGGTGAGTGTTTAGGGAAGGGTTCCCGAGATGTCTGGAAGTCAGAATTATAGGATTATATCTACTGAGCTCAATCTACATATAAACTGACCACATAATATCAGAGATCACCCCCGTCTGTGATAGAAAACCGTCATTAAGGCCGGGGTCACACCTATGTGGATGGATGAGGCTTTCCCCGCATATCAGGAGAATGTGACCGGCTCTCTATGGAGCTCTCTATGGAGGTCTCTATGGATTTCTCTATGAAGCTCTCTATGGAGTTCTCTATGGAGCTCTCTATGGAGCTCTCTATGGATTTCTCTATGGAGGTCTCTATGGAGTTCTCTATGGATTTCTTTATGAAGCTCTCTATGAAGGTCTCTATGGAGCTCTCTATGGAGCTCTCTATGGAGGTCTCTATGGAGTTCTCTATGGAGCTCTCTATGGAGCTCTCTATGGATTTCTTTATGAAGCTCTCTATGAAGGTCTCTATGGAGCTCTCTATGGAGGTCTCTATGGAGTTCTCTATGGATTTCTCTATGGAGTTCTCTATGGAGTTCTCTATGGAGTTCTCTATGGAGCTCTCTATGGAGTTCTCTATGGAGGTCTCTATGGAGTTCTCTATGGAGCTCTCTATGGAGTTCTCTATGGAGGTCTCTATGGAGTTCTCTATGGAGTTCTCTATGGAGGTCTCTATGGAGTTCTCTATGGAGCTCTCTATGGAGGTCTCTATGGAGTTCACTATGGATTTCTCTATGGAGGTCTCTATGGAGCTCTCTATGGAGGTCTTTATGGAGCTCTCTATGGATTTCTCTATGGAGGTCTCTATGGACCTCTCTACGGAGTTCTCTATGGATTTCCCTATGGAGCTCTCTATGGATTTCTCTATGGAGCTCTCTATGGATTTCTCTATGGAGCTCTCTATGGAGGTCTCTATGGATTTCTCTATGGAGCTCTCTATGGATTTCTCTATGGAGGTCTCTATGGAGGTCTCTATGGAGCTGTCTATGGAGCTCTCTATGGATTTCTCTATGAAGCTCTCTATGGAGTTCTCTATGGAGGTCTCTATGGCGTTCTCTATGGAGCTCTCTATGGAGGTCTCTATGGAGTTCACTATGGATTTCTCTATGGAGGTCTCTATGGAGTTCTCTATGGATTTCTCTATGGAGGTCTCTATGGAGATGTGTTTATACTGCATACATGTGTTGGGTGCCATTTAGAATGATGAATGCGCCATGGTGCACATATGATAACGCACATAATAACTTGTATGTATAGGTGTGAGCCCAGTACAAATATCATTTGTGGGGGGTCTGAGCCTGTCACCCCTCCCTCAGTCTTCAAGGAAGCTCGATAATTGGGCTGCCATTGTTGGCCTATTTCTGAAAATGCTACTTTCCAGGCTCTCTGACCTCGTCACTCCAGGCCACACACACAAGTTTTCAGACAATTTTGACAAAAGTTAGGCCTTGTTTACATTCGCTTCAGAATGTGGCATTGAACGCTTTTTAAAGCGCTCTGAATGGCAATCAAAGCCCCTCCCACTAAATAAAATGGCTCCTTACAGTCCTGGTCACATGTTGTGTTTGTTTCACTCCAAAAATAATCTCCGTGTCACTTTCTTGGTGCTTCAGAGCGTCTCCAAACCCTCCACAGAAGTCTATGACAGCGCTCATTTTCAGCACCTGCGGCTTTTGAGGGGCTTTTATTCAGCTTTAGCTGCGCTTTGTTTTGGGGGTATTGCAGGCAGTGGCGTCGCTAGGGGGTGGCTTTTGGGGCTATAGCCCCAAATCTGGGGCCCATAGCCCAGAGTCTCTGCAGGGGTCCCCAATGGGAGGTCTCTATGGAGTTCTCTATGGAGCTTTCTATGGAGTTCTCTATGGAGGTCTCTATGGAGTTCTCTATGGAGCTCTCTATGGAGTTCTCTATGGAGGTCTCTATGGAGTTCTCTATGGAGCTCTCTATGGAGGTCTCTATGGAGTTCACTATGGATTTCTCTATGGAAGTCTCTATGGAGCTCTCTATGGAGCTCTCTATGGAGTTCTCTATGGAGGTCTCTATGGATTTCTCTATGGAGGTCTCTATGGACCTCTCTATGGAGTTCTCTATGGAGCTCTCTATGGAGCTCTCTATGGAGCTCTCTATGGAGGTCTCTATGGATTTCTCTATGGAGGTCTCTATGGATTTCTCTATGGAGGCCTCTATGGAGCTCTCTATGGAGGTCTCTATCGAGCTGTCTATGGAGCTCTCTATGGATTTCTCTATGAAGCTCTCTATGGAGTTCTCTATGGAGTTCTCTATGGAGGTCTCTATGGAGTTCACTATGGATTTCTCTATGGAGGTCTCTATGGAGGTCTCTATGGCGTTCTCTATGGAGCTCTCTATGGAGGTCTCTATGGAGTGCACTATGGATTTCTCTATGGAGGTCTCTATGGAGCTCTCTATGGAGGTCTCTATGGAGCTCTCTATGGATTTCTCTATGGAGGTCTCTATGGACCTCTCTATGGAGTTCTCTATGGATTTCTCTATGGAGCTCTCTATGGAGGTCTCTATGGATTTCTCTATGGAGGTCTCTATGGATTTCTCTATGGAGGCCTCTATGGAGCTCTCTATGGAGGTCTCTATGGACCTCTCTATGGAGTTCTCTATGGATTTCTCTATGGAGCTCTCTATGGAGCTCTCTATGGAGGTCTCTATGGATTTCTCTATGGAGGTCTCTATGGATTTCTCTATGGAGGCCTCTATGGAGCTCTCTATGGAGGTCTCTATGGAGCTCTCTATGGATTTCTCTATGAAGCTCTCTATGGAGTTCTCTATGGAGTTCACTATGGATTTCTCTATGGAGGTCTCTATGGAGGTCTCTATGGCGTTCTCTATGGAGCTCTCTATGGAGTTCACTATAGATTTCTCTATGGAGGTCTCTATGGAGGTCTCTATGGAGTTCTCTATGGAGTTCTCTATGGAGGTCTCTATGGAGCTCTCTATGGAGCTCTCTATGGAGTTCTCTATGGAGCTCTCTATGGAGGTCTCTATGGATTTCTCTATGGAGCTCTCTATGGATTTCTCTATGGAGCTCTCTATGGAGCTCTCTATGGATTTCTCTATGGAGCTCTCTATGGAGGTCTCTATGGATTTCTCTATGGAGCTCTCTATGGATTTCTCTATGGAGCTCTCTATGGAGGTCTCTATGGATTCCTCTATGGAGCTCTCTATGGAGGTCTCTATGGATTTCTCTATGGAGGTCTCTATGAAGGTCTCTATGGAGCTCTCTATGGAGGTCTGTATGGAACTGGTTCACACATCTCCGGGGACCGCGGAGCGCACTGCACAGAAACGCCGTGCGTCTACCTCCATCTCAGGGCCGAATTCAGGAAAGATTCATCCCTGAAAAGGAGAACAGGGAGCACAGCGTTTCCATGCGATCCGTGGCCATTTCCAGTGTGAACCGAGCCTGAGGGCAGGAAGAGATTGTACAATGCATCTGGAAAGTACTCACAGCGCTTCACTTTTTCCACATTTTGTTATGTTACAGCCTTATTTCAAAATGGAATAAATTCATTACTTTCCTCAAAATTCTACAAACAATCCCCCATAATGACAACGTGAGAGAAGTTCGTATGAAATCTTTACAAATGTATTAAAAATACAAAATGAACATCCGCTTGCTCATCGGGGATCGCTCAGTTGTGCTGGGACCGCCCTGTCAGATCTCCTCCCTCCCCTATGCGAGGGATCGGATGAACACGGACCGTTTGTCGAAGTTCATCCGATCCGCTCTGCAGACGGATAGAAAAATAGGATTTTCCTCCATCTGCAGAATCGGACCATAGCAGGGCTGGATGATATCCGCTGACACCCGCTATCCCATAGGGATGCATGTATGTCCGTATTTCATCCGAAAACTGTCCGCACCTGTGAAAGGGGCCTCAGGCTTTAGAAGTTTAACAAGATAAAACTGATTTCCATCTCCTGGAGTTGGACTTTAATATTTTACTATTATTGCTGATTGGACAAAAAAGTGGGAAAAGGAATGAATGTAAAAACACAAAATATTTCTTCTTTGGCTGAATGGAAAGTAATGTGGAGGTTGGATGTGGATGTTGCAGGTATTCTGCTGAAACCAATAAGGAAGAGACTGGAGGAGGAGGAGCGAGAGCCGAAGAGACTAGAGGAGGAGGAGCGAGATCCGAAGAGACTGGAGGAGGAGGAGCGAGATCCGAAGAGACTGGAGGAGGAGGAACGAGATCCGAAGAGACTGGAGGAGGAGGAACGAGATCCGAAGAGACTGGAGGAGGAGGAGCGAGATCCGAAGAGACTGGAGGAGGAGCGAAATCCGAAGAGACTGGAGGAGGAGCGAGATCCCGCCTATACAGAGCGCTTCCCACAATGTTAGTATTCCACCAAAATGCCCGTTATTCTCTTATTATTATTATTACTACTTTAAAATCTGCATGCCTACATTCTACATTGCTGACAGTTTTGCCCCCCCTCCCCCCTCCCCCAATCACTTAGATAGGGGAAGGTAAAGGTAGGAGCCCAGAAGTAGGTTGTTGATCCGGATGGTACTAGAAGTAGAACTAGAAGAGCCGGGCTGCTTTGTATACAAACATGGACTTTACAGCCCAGAAGTCGGAGATGAAGACGTTGTCGGGGGAGATCTCTATCCATACATCATTCACTGACACGTGACTCGTCATGTACAGTCAGGTCCATAAATATTGGGACATCGACACATTTCTAATCTTTTTGGCTCTATACACCCCCACAATGGATTTGAAATGAAATGAACAAGATTTGCTTTAACTGCAGACTTTCAGCTTTAATTTGAGGGGATTTACATCCAAATCAGGTGAACGGTGTAGGAATTACAACAGTTTGTATATGTGCCTCCCACTTTTTAAGGGACCAAAAGTAATGGGACAATTGGCTGCTCAGCTGTTCCATGGCCAGGTGTGTGTTATTCCCTCATTATCCTATTTACAAGGTCCAGCGTTCATTTCAAGTGTGCTATTTGCATTTGGAATCTGTTGCTGTCAACTCTCAATATGAGATCCAAAGAGCTGTCACTATCAGTGAAGCAAGCCATCATTAGGCTGAAAAAACAAAACAAACCCATCAGAGAGATAGCAAAAACATTAGGTGTGGCCAAATCAACTGTTTGGAACATCCTTAAAAAGAAAGAACGCACCGGTGAGCTCAGAAACACCAAAAGACCCGGAAGACCACGGAAAACAACTGTGATGGATGACCGAAGAATTCTTTCCCTGGTGAAGAAAACACCCTTCACAACAGTTGTCCAGATGAAGAACACTCTCCAGGAGGTCGGTGTATGTGTGTCAAAGTCAACAATCAAGAGAAGACTTCACCAGAGTGAATACAGAGGGTTCACCACAAGATGTAAACCATTGGTGAGTCTCAAAAACAGGAAGGTCAGATTAGAGTTTGCCAAACAACATCTAAAAAATCCTTCACAGTTCTGGAACAACATCCTATGGACAGATGAGACCAAGATCAACTTGTACCAGAGTGATGGAAAGAGAAGAGTATGGAGAAGGAAAGGAACTGCTCATGATCCAAAGCATACCACCTCATCAGTGAAGCATGGTGGTGGTAGTGTCATGGCGTGGGCATGTATGGCTGCCAATGGAACTGGTTCTCTTGTATTTATTGATGGTGTGACTGCTGACAAAAGCAGCAGGATGAATTCTGAAGTGTTTCGGACAATATTATCTGCTCATATTCAGCAAAATGCTTCAGAACTCATTGGACGGCTCTTCACAGTGCAGATGGACAATGACCCGAAGCATACTGCAAAAGCAACCAAAGAGTTTTTAAGGGAAAGAAGTGGAATGTTATGCAATGGCCAAGTCAATCACCTGACCTGAATCCGATTGAGCATGCATTTCACTTGCTGAAGACAAAACTGAAGGGAAAGTGCCCCAAGAACAAGCAGGAACTGAAGACAGTTACAGTAGAGGCCTGGCAGAGCATCACCAGGGATGAAACCCAGCGTCTGGTGGTGTCTATGTGTTCCAGACTTCAGGCTGTAATTGACTGCAAAGGATTTTCAACCAAGTATTAAAAAGTGAAAGTTTGATGGATGATTGTTAATCTGTCCCATTACTTTTGGTCCCTTAAAAAGTGGGAGGCACATATACAAACTGTTGTAATTCCTACACCGTTCACCTGATTTGGATGTAAATACCCTCAAATTAAAGCTGAAAGTCTGCAGTTAAAGCAAATCTTGTTCATTTCGTTTTTTTAAATCCATTGTGGTGGTGTATAGAGCCAAATAGATTAGAATTGTGTCCATGTCCCAATATTTATGGACCTGACTGTATTTACTTAACATCACATATCTGATTCCAAATTCTCATTTGTGGAGCAACACATTGCAAAAAATGATTTAATGGTCCTACAAATCTGGAACTTCCTTCCCCCATCACTTCTCCTCCCTTCCCCCGCCACGGGTGATAATCATAGAAGTTCCTTTCTCTAGATAAGAAATAATTAAACAGTTTTCTGTGAAGCTTCCAGGATTTCAATCGATAGTCACTGGATACTAATAGGAAAGCTCTTCCATTGTATTAATGGGGATTTTTTTTTCAGTAAGAAAATCTGATTTAAACTTGGAGCATCGGAAAGAATCACCCGGAATTATCCAGGAAATGATCAATAATGAGATCGAGTCTACGAGAGATCAGGTAGAGAAATCCATTGATCTTCAATGTAGAAGTTTATTGATGTGGATTACAATCAGCGGGGCCATGGAGGTGGGGGGGGGGGAATATCCAGAAGTCCTCTGATGATGAAATCGTTTCTTTGGGGTAGAAAGTTGTGGCTGCAGAATGTAATATTATACTTTAGACCCCCCCCCCTCCCCCGCTATGGAGCTCATTCCTCATTAACTATTTCCTGCTACCTTCCATTGTCTGGGGTGAGAGAACTTCCTGCTGAACACATTGGATCTGAGGCAGGCCATACAGTGGGGGAAATAAGGATCGTCTCCCCTGCAGATTGTGTAAGTTTTGCCCCCTTACATAGAAATGAAGGGTCTATAATTGTTATCATAGGTGTATTTTATATGATAGAGACAGAATATCAACCAAAAATCCAGAAAAATCACACAATACAAATGTTATAAATGGAGTAAAATAAGTATTTGCTCCCCTTAGTAGTTGGTGGAGAAACCCTTGTTGGTGATCACAGAGGTCAGACGTTTCTTGTAGGTGGTGATCAGTTTCCACACATCTCAGGAGGGATTTTGTCTTCTTTACAGATCTTCTCTAAATCCTGAAGGTCTCTTGGCCACTCGAAGTTTCATCTCCTCCATAAATGTTCTATAGGATTAAGGTCTGGAGACTGGATAGGCCACTCCATGACCTTAATGTGCTTCTTCTTGAGCCACTCCTTTGTTGCCTTGGTGATATGTTTTGGGTCATTATCATGCTGGAAGACCCATCCATGACCCATCTTCAGTGTTCTGGATGAGGGAAGAAGGTTCTCCTCCAAGATCTTACAATACATGGTCCCGTCCATTGGACCCTCAATGTGGCAAAGTCGGATGTGCCCTCCACTGTGTACAGAGGGAAGCCCTATTCTGTGAATGAGGAGGAGGAGGGCGAGGAGGAGGAGATCCCGGCTCCATGACTGCGCTCTCCTCCAGTCACAAAATATCCACTCTTTGTGTGAAATTGCGCTCTTGTTGTCTTTTGTGGTTCACATTTCCCTGACAATTCTAAGATCCAGAAACGTTATTGTTGTCAAGTCCGAGTCACTGAGAAATATATGAAAGCTGCATCCCTAGAGGATGGGTTGTGTGTCTCTTGTTCAGTCACTAGATGGCGCAGTTGTATGATCAGCAGCACCAATAAGAGAATACATTGTGATAGAGACTCTGGGGATGCCGGAGGTTAAAGAGGAACTGCAGTCATTAATTTGTAATAAAAACATCTTTGCCATTCTGAAGCTTCCCTCCAACCACTTTGCATATTATTTTATATATATTGGGATTCTGTACTTTGCCAAATATGCTGCACAAATCTCCCTCCACTGAGTCTGGCTGCAGCCATTTTAACTGTGGGCAGCTGAAGCTGCTGCCTGTTCACTTCCTGGATTTACACAGAGGCACACCTCCAGCTCAGCAGCTGTCATTGGCCCTCTTATGACTCATCCCCTCCTCCCTTCCTTGCAAACTCTCACGAGCGTAAGAGAGAGAGAGCTGTTTATGATGTCATAAGCCTCGGCCAATGACCAAACAGGAAACAGGAAGTGGGCCATGAAAGGGATTTACTGGCAGAAAAAAAAAAAATTTAAAAAATGTTTTACTATCCAAAGATAAAACAACAACAACAAATGCAGAAGATTTAATAGATGAAAAAATGACTGAAGAGCCGCTTTAAAGCTTCTCTGTGAACAAACAGAACATCATATAGTCATCTCTACATTGTATTCGATCATTTCCAGCCTCCTCCTATTATTCTCGATGATTTTGAAGATTATAAAATAATTTCTATAAGAGATAACGCCGATCTTGTCTATTGTAGGGAGAGAGTCTCAGGAACTCTGATCTGACCAATCCCAGAAGAGCGATTCGTAAAGACTTCACTGGGAAGGAGATCGCAGACCTGCTGGACGGGGTGAGGAAGTTCGGACATCACTGGAATGCGATTTTGTGGTCGTATCCCTTCCAGAGAGGAAGAAGGAACGTCGATCTCGCCAAAAAGTACAAACAGCTCCAAGTGCTGCAGACATGTGACGATACCGAGCAATGAGGACATCGAATCTTCGATCGTCCGCCATGCCGGGATCTCACACCGCCGTACTGTCCTCAGAGAAAAACATTCACCAATGGAGGGAGCGCCACACCGAATGAAAAGAGTCGATCAATGTATCCGTTTACACTAAAAGAACACAACGCATTTCAGGAGCCAGAGAACTCCGCCCCCTTCATCAGGACTTCCTGATAAATAAGAGATGGGGGAGTCTAGGGAAGGGCATTGCTGGAATTAGAGAGTGAACGATCGATGTGTCCTTTATCTGGTGCCGCTTCCATTGGTGCATTTTCTTTTTCTGGGTACTTGGAGGGGGGGGGGGGGCTCTGTCCATTGTGAGTGGCCTGACCCGAGCCAGAGATCTCCATGTTTAATATGAACTCACATCGAACGTCCAGCACCTCCGGAATGTCTTCTTCCTCATCGGAACTGACGATCGAGCCGGATGCCGGACTTTGTCTCTTTAGTGTCCGAAATATTGAGTTTTGGGATTTGTTTTTTTTTTGTTTCATTTTATATAAACCGTATTATATGTGTTATATGACTGAGATCGTCCCTCTGGGATCGCTATGTAAAGTCCACCAATGGCTGAGAACATGGAAATGTATCATCTGCCCTCTAGTGTTACATAGTGGTACTTCAACAATAAAACATCAACAGGAATTGATTGATATTGGAAAGGATTATAAATTGTAGCATCCGGTCATATGTCAGCGGAACTTTCCCCCAGTCAGTTTTCACCACCAAAGATCACCCCCCAAATCACCTACAGATCACCCCCCACAGCGATCACCTACAGATCACCCCCCACACAGATCACCTACAGATCACCCCCCAAATCACCTACAGATCACCCCCCACAGCCTAGAGATCACCCCCCACAGCCTAGAGATCACCCCCCCACACAGATCACCTACAGATCACCCCCCACACAGATCACCTACAGATCACCCCCCACAGCCTACAGATCACCTACAGATCACCCCCCCACGGCCTACAGATCACCCCCCCCACACAGATCAACTACAGATCACCCCACACGGCCTACAGATCACCCCCCCCACGGCCTACAGATCACCTACAGATCACCCCCCACACAGATCACCTACAGATCACCCCCCACGGCCTACAGATCACCCCCTACAGATCACCCCCCACAGATCACCTACAGATCACCCCCCACAGCCTACAGATCAACCCCCCACACAGATCACCTACAGATCACCCCCCCCACAGCCTACAGATCAACCCCCACAGATCACCTACAGATCACCCCCCCACGGCCTACAGATCACCTACAGATCACCCCCCACACAGATCACCTACAGATCACCCCCCCACGGCCTACAGATCAACCCCCCACACAGATCACCCCCTACAGATCAACCCCCCCACAGATCACCTACAGATCACCCCCCCACAGCCTACAGATCACCCCCCCCCCACAGATCACCTACAGATCACCCCCCACAGCCTACAGATCAACCCCCACAGATCACCTACAGATCA
This sequence comes from Aquarana catesbeiana, assembly GCF_042186555.1. NCBI lineage: Eukaryota > Metazoa > Chordata > Amphibia > Anura > Ranidae > Aquarana > Aquarana catesbeiana. Next base: position 283,728,435 of record NC_133334.1, on the reverse strand, counting down.
CCCCCCAGCCTACAGATCACCCCCCCACGGCCTACAGATCACCCCCCCACGGCCTACGGATCACCCCCCCACACAGATCACCTACAGATCACCCCCCACACAGATCAACTACAGATCACCCCCCACACGGCCTACAGATCACCCCCCCACACAGATCACCTACAGATCACCCCCCCCACAGCCTACAGATCACCCCCCCACGGCCTACAGATCACCCCCCACAGATCACCTACAGATCACCCCCCACAGATCACCTACAGATCACCCCCCACAGATCACCTACAGATCACCCCCCCACAGCCTACAGATCAACCCCCACAGATCACCCCCCCACGGCCTACAGATCACCCCCCACAGATCACCTACAGATCACCCCCCACAGATCACCTACAGATCACCCCCCACAGATCACCTACAGATCACCCCCCCACAGCCTACAGATCAACCCCCACAGATCACCCCCCCACGGCCTACAGATCACCTACAGATCACCCCCCAAAGATCACCTACAGATCACCCCCCACAGATCACCTACAGATCACCCCCACAGATCACCCCCCACAGCCTACAGATCACCCCCCACAGCCTACAGATCACCCCCAAAGATCACCTACTGATCACCCCCCACAGCCTACAGATCAACCCCCACAGATCACCTACAGATCACCCCCCACAGCCTACAGATCAACCCCCACAGATCACCTACAGATCACCCCCCCACGGCCTACAGATCACCCCACAGATCACCTACAGATCACCCCCCCACGGCCTACAGATCACCCCCCACACAGATCACCTACAGATCACCCCCCCACAGCCTACAGATCACCCCCCCACAGATCACCTACAGATCACCCCCCCACGGCCTACAGATCACCCCACAGATCACCTACAGATCACCCCCCCACGGCCTACAGATCACCCCCCACACAGATCACCTACAGATCACCCCCCCACGGCCTACAGATCACCCCCCCCACACAGATCACCCCCCACACAGATCACCCACAGATCACCCCCCCACGGCCTACAGATCACCCCCCACAGATCACCTACAGATCACCCCCCACAGCCTACAGATCACCCCCCACAGATCACCTACAGATCACCCCCCACAGCCTACAGATCACCCCCCACAGATCACCTACAGATCACCCCCCACAGATCACCTACAGATCACCCCCCCACAGCCTACAGATCAACCCCCACAGATCACCCCCCCACGGCCTACAGATCACCTACAGATCACCCCCCACAGCCTACAGATCACCCCCCAAAGATCACCTACAGATCACCCCCCACAGATCACCTACAGATCACCTACAGATCACCTACAGATCACCTACAGATCACCCCCCACAGATCACCTACAGATCACCCCCCACAGCGATCACCTACAGATCACCCCCCACAGATCACCTACAGATCACCCCCCACAGCCCACAGATCACCTACAGATCACCCCCCACAGATCACCTACAGATCACCCCCCACAGATCACCTACAGATCACCCCCCACAGCCCACAGATCACCTACAGATCACCCCCCACAGATCACCTACAGATCACCCCCCACAGCCCACAGATCACCTACAGATCACCCCCCACAGATCACCTACAGATCACCCCCACAGATCACCTACAGATCACCCCCCACAGCCCACAGATCACCTACAGATCACCCCCCACAGATCACCTACAGATCACCCCCCACAGATCACCTACAGATCACCCCCCCACAGCCTACAGATCAACCCCCACAGATCACCCCCCACAGCCCACAGATCACCTACAGATCACCCCCCACAGATCACCTACAGATCACCCCCCACAGATCACCTACAGATCACCCCCCCACAGCCTACAGATCAACCCCCACAGATCACCCCCCCACAGCCTACAGATCACCCCCCAAAGATCACCTACAGATCACCCCCCACAGATCACCTACAGATCACCCCCACAGATCACCTACAGATCACCTACAGATCACCCCCCCACAGCCTACAGATCAACCCCCACAGATCACCCCCCCACGGCCTACAGATCACCCCCCACAGCCTACAGATCACCCCCCAAAGATCACCTACAGATCACCCCCCACAGCCTACAGATCAACCCCCACAGATCACCCCCCCACGGCCTACAGATCACCCCCCACACAGATCACCCACAGATCACCCCCCACACAGATCACCTACAGATCACCCCCCACACAGCCTACAGTTCCCCCCCCCCCCCCACAGAAAGTTTTCTGTTCTCATACAAGGTGAGGAAAAGAGACCAATCAAAACCCAGCACATCCCATCCCCCTTCCTCTGCGGGTGACAAACGATCACCATTCCTCTGCGGGTGACTAACAATCCCCGCGACCAGTCACCGCCATTCCATACAGCGCCCGGGACCAGTCACCGCCATTCCATACAGCGCCCGGGACCAGTCACCGCCATTCCATACAGCGCCCGGGACCAGTCACCGCCATTCCATACAGCGCCCGGGACCAGTCACCGCCATTCCATACAGCGCCCGCGACCAGTCACCGCCATTCCATACAGCGCCCGGGACCAGTCACCACTATTCCATACAGCGCTCGCAACCAGTCACCGCCATTCCATACAGCGCCCGCAACCAGTCACCACCATTCCATACAGCGCCCGCAACCAGTCACTGCCATTCCATACAGCGCCCGGGACCAGTCACCACTATTCCATACAGCGCTCGCAACCAGTCACCGCCATTCCATACAGCGCCCGCAACCAGTCACCACCATTCCATACAGCGCCCACAACCAGTCACTGCCATTCCATACAGCGCCCGCGACCAGTCACCGCCATTCCATACAGCACCCGCGACCAGTCACCGTCATTCCATACAGCGCCCGCGACCAGTCACCGCCATTCCATACAGCGCCCGCGACCAGTCACCGCCATTCCATACAGCGCCCGCGACCAGTCACCACCATTCCATACAGCGCCCGGGACCAGTCACCGCCATTCCATACAGCACCCGGGACCAATCACAGTCCTTCAATTTCACAAAATTCTAAAGAATCCACTAACCAAGGACCTGGACCAATGGCAGGAACAAGGAGGCTCATATACTTCCAAAAAGGTTTTCAACTCATTTACTGAAG
>NC_133334.1:283686835-283724802 GCF_042186555.1 Aquarana catesbeiana | reverse complement strand
GAGGGAAGAGCTCACCAGTCCCGTGTATTGGGGGGGGGGGGGGAGGGAAGAGCTCACCAGTCCCGTGTATTGGGGGGGGGGGGGAGGGAAGAGCTCACCAGTCCCGTGTATTGGGGGGGAAGGGAAGAGCTCACCAGTCCCGTGTATTGGGGGGGGGGAGGGAAGAGCTCACCAGTCCCGTGTATTGGGGGGGGGGAGGGAAGAGCTCACCAGTCCCGTGTATTGGGGGGGGGGGGGGGAGAGCTCACCAGTCCCGTGTATTGGGGGGGGGGGGGGGGGAGAGCTCACCAGTCCCGTGTATTGGGGGGGGGGGGGGAGGGAAGAGCTCACCAGTCCCGTGTATTGGGGGGGGGGGAGGGAAGAGCTCACCAGTCCCGTGTATTGGGGGGGGGGGGGGGAGGGAAGAGCTCACCAGTCCCGTGTATTGGGGGGGGGGGGGGGGGAGAGCTCACCAGTCCCGTGTATTGGGGGGGGGGGGGGGAGAGCTCACCAGTCCCGTGTATTGGGGGGGGAAGGGAAGAGCTCACCAGTCCCGTGTATTGGGGGGGGGGGGGGGGGGAGAGCTCACCAGTCCCGTGTATTGGGGGGGGGGGGGGGGGGGAGAGCTCACCAGTCCCGTGTATTGGGGGGGGGGGGGGGGGGGAGAGCTCACCAGTCCTGTGTATTGGGGGGGGGTCTTACATTTGATCAGATACAATCCTGCAAACAGCAATTATGTGTGTGATGTGATTGTAGGATTCGGAATATTCGATGGGACGGTCTATAGATCGATACAATCGGGGACACGTGTATGGGGGGGGGGGTCTGATACAATCCTTCAAACAGTTACATGGTCTGGTTGAGAAAAAGAAAAAAATCATTCAAATCAATGATTTGTGTGATGGGATTGTAGGATTGCGGTCGGGATTCGATTGGACAATCAGGGACGCGGTGTATGGGGTTCTCACATACAATCCTTCAAACATATTGGAAGAAACGTTCGCCTGAATCGGGATGATAGAAGATGATTTATACTGCGCTCAGCATTCCAAATAATAATCTCGGATACAATGAATTGCTACAATCAGAAGTCTGGTGTATGAGGGGGGCTGACAATCGGCTCCATACAATCCTCACACTGCTGAAAATCGATCGATGGATCTGTACAATCTAATCCATTATCTATGTACCAATCTTCCAAGTTGTAAAGCGCTACGTAAACTGTTGGCGCTATATAAATACTGTATAATAATAATAATAATAATAATAATTCTTTTGGAAACAATCCTTTAAATAATTGCAAAAAAAAAATTATTAATAAAAAAAATAATAAATACACAATTATTAAAAACAAAATCTATACATCATGAGACCCCAGCAGAGCGCACCCCGAATTCAAACGATTACCAGTCCATCGACGTTCCCAACCTGCTGCGGTGGGATTCGGGGAATAGGTAGAGCCGGGGGAGGGGGTGTTGGCTTTTATGGCTCCTCTACAGCTGATCCCAATTAGACAATAGAATGAGAATGAATGATGGGAATCAGCTGATTGCAGCTCAGAGAAGCCGAACGAATACAATGTAACAACACAGAATATAGATAGAGAGAGATATATACAGACAATGGAGGGCGGCGCTCATCCTTCACACACACATTACCTGAACCGAGGATTTCCACCTTTACAACTTTCCTATACTTGTCACAGATCAGTGCAATCGGAGCGATCGGAGAGATTGTCAGGGATCGGAGCGATTGTCAGGGATCGGAGGGATTGTCAGGGATCGGAGGGATTGTCAGGGATCGGAGGGATTGTCAGGGATCGGAGGGATTGTCAGGGATCGGAGGGATTGTCAGGGATCGAAGCGATTGTCAGGGATCGAAGCGATTGTCAGGGATCGGAGGGATTGTCAGGGATCGGAGGGATTGTCAGGGATCGGAGGGATTGTCAGGGATCGGAGGGATTGTCAGGGATCGGAGGGATTGTCAGGGATCGGAGCGATTGTCAGGGATCGAAGCGATTGTCAGGGATCGGAGGGATTGTCAGGGATCGAAGCGATTGTCAGGGATCGGAGGGATTGTCAGGGATCGGAGGGATTGTCAGGGATCGAAGCGATTGTCAGGGATCGAAGCGATTGTCAGGGATCGGAGGGATTGTCAGGGATCGAAGCGATTGTCAGGGATCGGAGGGATTGTCAGGGATCGGAGGGATTGTCAGGGATCGAAGCGATTGTCAGGGATCGGAGGGATTGTCAGGGATCGGAGGGATTGTCAGGGATCAAAGCGATTGTCAGGGATCGGAGGGATTGTCAGGGATCGGAGGGATTGTCATCGATCGTGCTGTTGGTGGATTTGGCGCAGTGAGGTCCCCAGAACAAAGGAGCCCCTCCAGCAGCGCCTGCACTGGGTTCTCCCCTCCCCCCCCCCGGGCACATAGATGCTGCAAGGGGCAGCCAGGCACACACAGCAGACAATGCCAGGCGGGGTGGCAATCCGTACCTTGTAGTCACAGCCAAGCTGGAGTCGGAGATGCAGCAGAACCAGCCGAGGAGGTCGGAGTAAGATGGAGAGTGACAGATGCTTCCCTCTCAGAGGTACAATCTGGTGCTCCCATCCCCCTCCTCCTCCCCCTCCCCCCCCCTACATCTGCTGTATAGAAGACCTCAAATCATGACTCTTCCCTTCCTCTGTCTGCTCCATTTAAAGAGCCCGCAGCTTCCCGGGGGGCTTCGCCCATCTCACCCCCTTTATTCCACCACTTCACTTATTAAAGACGCCACTTTTCCCAACGCTTCGCTGTAATTGGTGATTTCCTCTCATCGCCGCAAAACGATTTCCTTCACATCACCCTCCCCCATTACTGTGACTTGGGGGGTGATGGGGGGCCGGCAGTCAGAGGGTTAACATGACACAGCAAAACCTTAACCCCTCCGTGACTGATCCCTGTGATGTCATCACCAGAAAACCAATCCCTGTGATGTCACCACCAGAAAACCGATCCCTGTGATGTCATCACCAGAAAACCGATCCCTGTGATGTCACCACCAGAAAACCGATCCCTGTGATGTCATCACCAGAAAACCGATCCCTGTGATGTCATCACCAGAAAACCGATCCCTGTGATGTCATCACCAGAAAACCGATCCCTGTGATGTCATCACCAGAAAACCGATCCCTGTGATGTCACCACCAGAAAACCGATCCCTGTGATGTCATCACCAGAAAACCGATCCCTGTGATGTCATCACCAGAAAACCGATCCCTGTGATGTCATCACCAGAAAACCGATCCCTGTGATGTCATCACCAGAAAACCGATCCCTGTGATGTCACCACCAGAATACCGATCCCTGTGATGTCAAACTGTTACTGTAACTGATTATAAAGTGTGAGGTGGAGTTTGGCTTCAATGTGTTAGTGTATCTAAATCTGCTAGTACCTCTAACACTCCCCTCCCCCCAGACTGACAATGCAGAGGTGCCCCCTGTGCTCCTTCCTCCAGAGTGGGGGGTGCTCTAAGTTGTGTTACTGGACAGATCTCCAGGTGAAAACACAGAGGGGGAAAAAAGAAAACTAGAGCAGCCGCCACATCTAATGATTGTCACCGCAGACAGAAATGATCGCCAATTTGACCGCACTAACCATAAAAATAGAACGAACTAATGATAAGGACTGTTTCTGAGCGAAGTTCTAGCAGTGTACGGTCTGAGATATTGTGATGAACCAATAAGGACGGCCGAGTGGAGGAAGAACCAATCAGAGTGTCACTTTCTGTAGCAGAGCAGAGGAGGGGAAGGAATTGGGATTTTCGGGGTAAATGTTTGTTTTTTCCTTTTCTTCTCATCCTTCGTCCTGCAGATACTTCCATCTACAAGATAATGGACCCTACAGACGAAATATAAGGGCTATAACCAAACCCAATTTTTATAAAAAGTATCAAAAAATATTTATTGTATCATAAAAATTGCACAAATATACAAATCAAAAAAACATACAAAACACCCAAAAACTGCACATAAAACAGCCAAAACCATCCGGTGCTCCTTGAATCCAGGTTCTTGGTGGCTCCTCTATGGTGGAGCACGACGAGTTTCTGTTGTTTTGACGCAGTACGCATTTCGCAGGAGATAACCCGCTTCTTCAGGAAAAGTTTCAGCAAGAACACTGAAGAGAAATAGTCAAAAACCTCCAAATAGAAACACGTTGAATGTTCCTCCTACACATGGTCATTGTCACCCATGTAATGCCACGGGATGGTCCTCCTCGTTTTCCACAATAGTCGTTAGTTCCATTGTATCCACACCTAGAGATATATACAAGGTGTTATATCAGGAAGGTAAAGAGGTTTCCATCATATCGTTCCTCAGATCAGTGTGAAGTGAGATAGATCGATTGATCTGAGGAACGATATGATGGAAACCTCTTTACCTTCCTGATATAACACCTTGTATATATCTCTAGGTGTGGATACAATGGAACTAACGACTATCATGGAAAACGAGGAGGACCATCCCGTGGCATTACATGGGTGACAATGACCATGTGTAGGAGGAACATTCAACGTGTTTCTATTTTGGGGTTTTTGACTATTTCTCGTCAGTGTTCTTGCTGAAACTTTTCCTGAAGAAGCGGGTTATCTCCTGCGAAACGTGTACTGCCTCAAAACAACTGAAACTCGCCGTGCTCCACCATAGAGGAGCCACCAAGAACCTGGATTCAAGGAGCACCGGATGGTTTTGGCTGTTTTATGTGCAGTTTTTGGGTGTTTTGTATGTTTTTTTGATTTGTATATTTGTGCAATTTTTATGATACAATAAATATTTTTTGATACTTTTTATAAAAATTGGGTTTGGTTATAGTCCTTATATTTCGTTTGTTAGGGTCCATTATTTTGTACCATATTTTTTGCTCCATAAGACGCACCTGACCATAAGACAGGAAAACAAGAAAAAAAAAATATTCTGACCCAAATGGTACTAAAATATTTTCCAGTGCCAATAAAATGCAGCCTGACCATTACCATCGTCTTGTGTCTCAGCAAGTGTCAGGCCCAGCCGGGAGATCGGCCGGCGCTCGCGGGGGCTTGGGATGTCCACCCTCCGCTCTCCTCTCTCTCTTCCGGTACTAACATGGCAGCAGTGGCGGGGGGCAGTGCCAGCAGTGGCGGGGGGCGGTGTCATCGGCGGCGGGGGGCGGTGCTTGGTGTATATTGGCTTCATAAGACGCAGAGACATTTTCCCCCATATTTTTGGGTAGAAAAAAGTGCATCTTATGGTCCAAAAAATACGGTATATCATTGATTAGGATGAGGTACCAGACATACACGGTCTACCTAATGAGGGTCTCTCATTGAGGCCTTCCTCCCAATTTTCTATGCTTCCTACATGACGATTCTCCTCTTCCTCCTCACTGAAAGCCTGTGTGACACGGTGACAACACAGGGGACAGGGACAGAGCGTTGTCACCCTAGAACAGGAAGTACCTGAACAAGAACCTCCATGGCAGGATCACCGGGGAATATTTTGATGGAACTGCAGATTCCAAAAGATTGAACTTCACTTTTGAAATGACGACCTGTAAAGTTTGTATGAGATTTAAAGTGGAAATAAAGTGTAAAAAGACATAAAATATGAGCAGGCGGGATTTATATTGCAGAAGAGACATCGAATGTACCGTACTATAAAAAACAAACAAAAATTCCCGGCTCACTTACCAGCCGACAACAAACCGAATGGACCGTCTAACAGTTCACATTAAAAACAGGGTAGGTTTAGTTTGCACCCATATGAACATACATGTGTAAGCTGCAGAGACCGAGTCACGGCACCAAAATATTATCTGCAGTCCAAACTCTCTACATTCTGAGAGCCTCCAAAGATGGAGCACATATATAATAATGGACAGATGAAGGGCAGGTTTTCTCTTGTAGTGACACACGTTATACTATGGAAGCCCCTCTGCTGCCTCAGTGGGCCCGGTAAGAACTTTCCCCTGAGCATTCTGGTCCCGGGAGTGTCCGGCAGGGTTGTGGAGACTTCACAACATACGAAGCAATCTGATCAGAGAAACGTTTTCTAATGCCAATGCTGAGACAGGCAAAGCAACGGGATCACTATACTGCCAACCCTTGCAGCAGCCAATCCCCTTCCTTTGCTCCTCAGATGCTCCATCTGTCCACCAGGAGAGAAGAACATGGTACTTCCAGGTACATTGATCATGTGACTCTCCACCCCTCCTCTCATGTGACTCTTCACCCCTCCTCTCATGTGACTCTCCATCCCTCCTTTCATGTGACTCTCCGCCCCTCCTCCATCCCTCCTCTCATGTGACTCTCCATCCCTCCTCTCATGCGACTCTCCACCCCTCCTCTCATGTGACTCTCTGCCCCTCCTCTCATGTGACTCTCCATCCCTCCTTTCATGTGACTCTCCACCCCTCCTCTCATGTGACTCTCCACCCCTCCTCTCATGTGACTCTCCACCCCTCCTCTCATGTGACTCTCTGCCCCTCCTCTCATGTGACTCTCCATCCCTCCTTTCATGTGACTCTCCGCCCCTCCTCCATCCCTCCTCTCATGTGACTCTCCATCCCTCCTCTCATGTGACTCTCCACCCCTCCTGTCATGTGACTCTCCGCCCCTCCTGTCATGTGACTCTCCGCCCCTCCTCTCATGTGACTCTCCATCCCTCCTCTCATGTGACTCCCCATCCCTCCTCTCATGTGACTCTCCGCCCCTCCTCTCATGTGACTCTCCGCCCCTCCTGTCATGTGACTCTCCGCCCCTCCTGTCATGTGACTCTCCGCCCCTCCTGTCATGTGACTCTCCGCCCCTCCTCTCATGTGACTCTCCGCCCCTCCTCTCATGTAAATCTCCGCCCCTCCTGTCATGTGACTCTCCGCCCCTCCTCTCATGTGACTCTCCGCCCCTCCTCTCATGTGGCTCTCCGCCCCTCCTCTCATGTGACTCTCCATCCCTCCTCTCATGTGACTCTCCATCCCTCCTCTCATGTGACTCTCCATCCCTCCTCTCATGTGACTCTCCGCCCCTCCTGTCATGTGACTCTCCGCCCCTCCTCTCATGTGACTCTCCACCCCTCCTCTCATGTAAATCTCCGCCCCTCCTGTCATGTGACTCTCCGCCCCTCCTCTCATGTGACTCTCCGCCCCTCCTCTCATGTGACTCTCCATCCCTCCTCTCATGTGACTCTCCATCCCTCCTCTCATGTGACTCTCTGCCCTCCTGTCATGTGACTCTCCGCCCTCCTGTCATGTGACTCTCCATCCCTCCTCTCATGTGACTCTCCATCCCTCCTCTCATGTGACTCTCCGCCCCTCCTGTCATGTGACTCTCCATCCCTCCTCTCATGTGACTCTCCGCCCCTCCTGTCATGTGACTCTCCATCCCTCCTCTCATGTGACTCTCCGCCCCTCCTGTCATGTGACTCTTCGCCCCTCCTGTCATGTAACTCTCCGCCCCCCCCCTCTCATGTGACTCTCCGCCCCCCCCTCTCATGTGACTTTCCACCCCTCCTCTCATGTGACTCTCCGCCCCTCCTGTCATGTGACTCTTCGCCCCTCCTGTCATGTGACTCTCCATCCCTCCTGTCATGTGACTCTCCGCCCCTCCTCTCATGTGACTCTCCGCCCCTCCTCTCATGTGACTCTCCGCCCCTCCTCTCATGTGACTCTCCGCCCCTCCTGTGACTCTCCGCCCCTCCTCTCATGTGACTCACCGCCCCTCCTGTGACTCTCCGCCCCTCCTGTGACTCTCCGCCCCTCCTCTCATGTGAAGGTGTTGATGCATAGTGATGGCTGGGAGGGTTCTTAGCCCTGTGTAAGCTCTAGGTTGGCACTTCCAGCTTTCATAGAGCTTCTTCTCTTTTCTCTCATATGGGATTGGAGTGGAGGGAACATTAATATAAGTTGCTGGAAGTCCTGCCAATAAAGTGCCCATGTTGCTCCGCCCTCCACGTTTAAAGCACCGTTTTTTTTATCAGAAAAAATATGTTTATTGAATAAACCATGAAATGCACATCAAAGATTATACAAAGTGAGGAATGTCTTATATATCTGCAGGACTCCGGAGATATAAAGGACATTGTTAGTGGTATTTGTCTTCTTCATCTTCATCTCTTCAGTACGACTTGTAGAGGTCCTCTGTGCTGAGATGTTTCAGGGTGTGTTGTGTCATTGTCAGATCTCGGTGCACATGACGTGTCTGCCCAGGTGATAGGAGCCCTCCAAGATCCAGCCAATGACCCAAACCGAGCCTCACCTGTGCCAGGTAACAGCTGCCCGACCACCTTTCATCATAAGCCAGGACAGCAAACTATCCTCCTCCTCCTCTCTGCCTCTCTGATGAATCGTGTCTTCTTCCTCCTCTCTGGTGGATTGTGTCTTCTTCCTCCTCCCTGGTGGATTGTGTCTTCTTCCTCCTCTCTGGTGGATTGTGTCTTCTTCCTCCTCTCTGGTGAATCCTGTCTTCTTCCTCCTCTCTGGTGAATCCTGTCTTCTTCCTCCTCTCTGGTGGATCGTGTCTTCTTCCTCCTCTCTGGTGGATTGTGTCTTCTTCCTCCTCTCTGGTGGATTGTGTCTTCTTCCTCCTCTCTGGTGAATCGTGTCTTCTTCTTCCTCTTTGGTGGACTGTGTTTCCTTCCTCCTCTCTAGTGGATCGTGTCTTCTTCCTCCTCTCTGGTGGATCGTGTCTTCTTCCTCCTCTCTGGTGGATTGTGTCTTCTTCCTCCTCTCTGGTGAATCGTGTCTTCTTCTTCCTCTTTGGTGGACTGTGTTTCCTTCCTCCTCTCTAGTGGATCGTGTCTTCTTCCTCCTCTCTAGTGGCTTGTGTCTTCTTCCTCCTCTCTGGTGGATCGTGTCTTCTTCCTCCTCTCTGGTGGATTGTGTCTTCTTCCTCCTCTCTGGTGAATCGTGTCTTCTTCTTCCTCTTTGGTGGACTGTGTTTCCTTCCTCCTCTCTAGTGGATCGTGTCTTCTTCCTCCTCTCTAGTGGCTTGTGTCTTCTTCCTCCTCTCTAGTGGCTTGTGTCTTCTTCCTCCTCTCTAGTGGCTTGTGTCTTCTTCCTCCTCTCTAGTGGCTTGTGTCTTCTTCCTCCTTTTTGGTGGCTCGCGTCTTCTTCCTCCTCTCCGGTGGACTGTGTTTTTTTCCTCCTCTTTGATGAATGGTGTCTTCTTCCTCCTCTCTGCCTCTCTGATGAATCGTGTCTTCTTCCTCCTCTCTGGTGGATTGTGTCTTCTTCCTCCTCTCTGGTGAATCGTGTCTTCTTCTTCCTCTTTGGTGGACTGTGTTTCCTTCCTCCTCTCTAGTGGATCATGTCTTCTTCCTCCTCTCTAGTGGCTTGTGTCTTCTTCCTCCTCTTTGGTGAGTCATGTCTTCTTCCTCCTCTCTGGTGAATTGTGTCTTCTTCCTCCTCTCTAGTGGCTTGTGTCTTCTTCCTCCTCTTTGGTGGATTGTGTCTTCTTCCTCCTCTTTGGTGAGTCATGTCTTCTTCCTCCTCTCTGGTGGATTGTGTCTTCTTCCTTCTCTCTGGTGGATTGTGTCTTCTTCCTCCTCTCTGGTGAATCGTGTCTTCTTCCTCCTCTCTGGTGGACTGTGTTTTCTTCCTCCTCTCTGCTGAATTGTGTCTTCTTCCTCCTCTCTGGTGAATCATGTCTTCTTCCTCCTCTCTGGTGGCTCGTGTCTTCTTCCTCCTCTCTGGTGAATCGTGTCTTCTTACTCCTCTCTGGTGAATCGTGTCTTCTTCCTCCTCTCTGGTGAATCGTGTCTTCTTCCTCCTCTCTGGTGGATTGTGTCTTCTTCCTCCTCTCTGGTGGATTGTGTCTTCTTCCTCCTCTCTGGTGGATTGTGCCTTCTTCCTCCTCTCTGGTGGATTGTGCCTTCTTCCTCCTCTATGGTGGATTGTGTCTTCCTCCTCTATGGTGGATCATGTCTTCCTACTCTTTGGTAGACCGTGTCTTTTTTCTCTTCTCTGGTGGATTGTGTCTTCTTCCTTCGCCCTGGTGGCTTGTGTCTTCTTCCTCCTCTCTGGTGGCTCATGTCTTCTTCCTCCTCTCTGGTGGATTGTGTCTTCTTCCTCCTCTCTGGTGGATCGTGTCTTCTTCCTCCGCTCTGGTGGATTGTGTCTTCTTCCTCCTCTCTGGTGGATTGTGTCTTCTTCCTCCTCTCTGGTGGATCGTGTCTTCTTCCACCTCTCTTTTGGGTAGTGTCTTCTTTCTCCTTTCTGGTGGGTTGTTACTTATTCCTCTTTTCTGGTGGATTGTGTCTTCTTCCTCCTCTCTGATGGATCCTGTTTTCTTCCTCCTCTCTGGTGGATTGAGTCTTCTTCCTCCTCTCTGGTGGATTGTGTCTTCTTCCTCCTCCCTGGTGGATTGTGTCTTCTTCCTCCTCTCTGGTGGATTGTGTCTTCTTCCTCCTCTCTGGTGGATTGTGTCTTCTTCCTCCTCTCTGGTGGATTGTGTCTTCTTCCTCCTCTCTGGTGGATTGTGTCTTCTTCCTCCTCTCTGGTGGATTGTGTCTTCTTCCTCCTCTCTGGTGGATTGTGTCTTCTTCCTCCTCTCTGGTGGATTGTGTCTTTGTCCTCCTCCCTGGTGGATTGTGTCTTCTTCCTCCTCTCTGGTGGATTGTGTCTTCTTCCTCCTCTCTGGTGGATTGTGTCTTCTTCCCTCTCTCTGGTGGATTGTGTCTTCGTCCTCCTCCCTGGTGGATTGTGTCTTCGTCCTCCTCCCTGGTGGATTGTGTCTTCTTCCTCCTCTCTGGTGGATTGTGTCTTCTTCCTCCTCTCTGGTGAATCGTGTCTTCTTCCTCTTCTCTGGTGAATCGTGTCTTCTTCCTCCTCTCTGGTGAATCGTGTCTTCTTCCTCCTCTCTGGTGGATTGTGTCTTCTTCCTCCTCTCTGGTGGATTGTGTCTTCGTCCTCCTCCCTGGTGGATTGTGTCTTCTTCCTCCTCCCTGGTGGATTGTGTCTTCTTCCTCCTCCCTGGTGGATTGTGTCTTCTTCCTCCTCTCTGGTGGATTGTGTCTTCTTCCTCCTCTCTGGTGGATTGTGTCTTCGTCCTCCTCCCTGGTGGATTGTGTCTTCGTCCTCCTCCCTGGTGGATTGTGTCTTCTTCCTCCTCTCTGGTGGATTGTGTCTTCTTCCTCCTCTCTGGTGAATCGTGTCTTCTTCCTCCTCTCTGGTGAATCGTGTCTTCTTCCTCCTCTCTGGTGAATCGTGTCTTCTTCCTCCTCTCTGGTGAATCGTGTCTTCTTCCTCCTCTCTGGTGAATCGTGTCTTCTTCCTCCTCTCTGGTGGATTGTGTCTTCTTCCTCCTCTCTGGTGGATTGTGTCTTCTTCCTCCTCCCTGGTGGATTGTGTCTTCTTCCTCCTCCCTGGTGGATTGTGTCTTCGTCCTCCTCCCTGGTGGATTGTGTCTTCTTCCTCCTCCCTGGTGGATTGTGTCTTCTTCCTCCTCCCTGGTGTATTGTGTCTTCTTCCTCCTCTCTGGTGGATTGTGTCTTCTTCCTCCTCTCTGGTGGATTGTGTCTTCTTCCTCCTCTCTGGTGGATTGTGTCTTCTTCCTCCTCCCTGTTGGATTGTGTCTTCGTCCTCCTCTCTGGTGGATTGTGTCTTCGTCCTCCTCTCTGGTGGATTGTGTCTTCGTCCTCCTCCCTGGTGGATTGTGTCTTCTTCCTCCTCTCTGGTGGATTGTGTCTTCTTCCTCCTCTCTGGTGGATTGTGTCTTCTTCCTCCTCCCTGGTGGATTGTGTCTTCTTCCTCCTTTCTGGTCGATTGTGTCTTCTTCCTCCTCCCTGGTGGATTGTGTCTTCTTCCTCCTCTCTGGTGGATTGTGTCTTCGTCCTCCTCCCTGGTGGATTGTGTCTTCTTCCTCCTCCCTGGTGGCTTGTGTCTTCTTCCTCCTCTCTGGTGGATTGTGTCTTCTTCCTCCTCCCTGGTGGATTGTGTCTTCTTCCTCCTTTCTGGTCGATTGTGTCTTCTTCCTCCTCCCTTGTGGATTGTGTCTTCTTCCTCCTCTCTGGTGGATTGTGTCTTCTTCCTCCTCTCTGGTGGATTGTGTCTTCTTCCTCCTCCCTGGTGGATTGTGTCTTCTTCCTCCTCTCTGGTGGATTGTGTCTTCTTCCTCCTCTCTGGTGAATTGTGTCTTCTTCCTCCTCTCTGGTGGATTGTGTCTTCTTCCTCCTCTCTGGTGGATTGTGTCTTCTTCCTCCTCCCTGGTGGATTGTGTCTTCTTCCTCCTCCCTGGTGGATTGTGTCTTCGTCCTCCTCCCTGGTGGATTGTGTCTTCTCCCTCCTCTCTGGTGGATTGTGTCTTCGTCCTCCTCACTGGTGGATTGTGTCTTCTTCCTCCTCTCTGGTGGATTGTGACTTCTTCCTCCTCCCTGGTGGATTGTGTCTTCTTCCTCCTCTCTGGTGAATCATGTCTTCTTCCTCCTCTCTGGTGGATTGTGTCTTCTTCCTCCTCTCTGGTGGATTGTGTCTTCTTCCTCCTCTCTGGTGAATTGTGTCTTCTTCCTCCTCTCTGGTGGATTGTGTCTTCTTCCTCCTCTCTGGTGGATTGTGTCTTCTTCCTCCTCTCTGGTGGATTGTGTCTTCTTCCTCCTCTCTGGTGGATTGTGTCTTCTTCCTCCTCCCTGGTGGATTGTGTCTTCTCCCTCCTCCCTGGTGGATTGTGTCTTCTTCCTCCTCTCTGGTGGCTTGTGTCTTCTTCCTCCTCTCTGGTGGATTGTGTCTTCTTCCTCCTCCCTGGTGGATTGTGTCTTCTTCCTCCTCCCTGGTGGATTGTGTCTTCTTCCTCCTCCCTGGTGGATTGTGTCTTCTTCCTCCTCTCTGGTGGATTGTGTCTTCTTCCTCCTCCCTGGTGGATTGTGTCTTCTTCCTCCTCCCTGGTGGATTGTGTCTTCTTCCTCCTCCCTGGTGGCTTGTGTCTTCTTCCTCCTCTCTGGTGGATTGTGTCTTCTTCCTCCTCCCTGGTGGCTTGTGTCTTCTTCCTCCTCTCTGGTGGATTGTGTCTTCTTCCTCCTCCCTGGTGGATTGTGTCTTCTTCCTCCTCCCTGGTGGATTGTGTCTTCTTCCTCCTCCCTGGTGGATTGTGTCTTCTTCCTCCTCCCTGGTGGATTGTGTCTTCTTCCTCCTCCCTGGTGGATTGTGTCTTCTTCCTCCTCCCTGGTGGATTGTGTCTTCTTCCTCCTCTCTGGTGGCTTGTGTCTTCTTCGACACTTTCCGGAATGTCAGATGTCTGAGTTCCCAGCATGCACCATAGGTCCATCCTCCTGACCCCATGTCATTACAGTGTCTTAGTGGTTGGAGGATTGAACAATGGTGCGTGGTGGGGACACAGACATCTGACATTTCCAGAAGTGTTGAATACCGATGAGACTGATTGAACTTACAAACAAAGACACTGAGATCCTTTATTCTTAGTATCCAATGCTGTCAAAGTTTACCTTATTAATCGAGCTAACAGGCCGAGCGCAAATACGTGAAAACGCCTCCAAAAGGTCTTCAGACACCTCCAACTATGCTGGAAGCAGAAGGAGCTCTACACCATAGGTCTGAGAGTCCAAAGTGATGTTTTATTAAATGAGCCAACGTGTTTCAGGGTTTCGGCCCTTCATCAGGGGTGGTGTGTTTTATAATCCCTACATGTAGCTGAGTGAAGAGCAACAATGGTTACACTGTAAATTCTATAACAAACCATTGGCTGTCTGCTATATGGCGCCCAGACTTTCTGTGGCCGGAATTTGTTACATAATATAGAACTATTGTTGCTCCTCAGTGGAGTTCAGCCACTTCCAGAGATGATACAATAACCACCTCAGCTTTGAAAGGTTTTACCCCCCTTCATGACCAGGTCATTTCCTGCTATTCAGCACTGCGCTACTTTTAATGGTAATTCCTCAGTCATGAAACACTGTACCCAAATTACATTTATATCATTTTTATATACACATAGAGCTTCTTCTGGTGGTATTTGACCACCACTGCGTTTCTGATTTTTTGCGATATAAACGAAAAAAGACGAAATAAAAAAAAACAATATTTTTTCATTTCTGCTATAAAACATACCCAATAAAATAAAATATCAAATGTCTTCATACATTTTGGCCAATATATATTCTGCTCCATGTTTTTGGTAAAATAAAATCCCAATAAGCGTATATTGATTGGTTTGTGTGAAAGTTATGACGACTACAAACTATGCGATATACTGGAATTTTTATTTATTTATTTCTTTATACTACTAATGGCAGCGATTAGCGACTTATAATCGGAACGTGATATTGTGGTGGGATATTTGACACAAACTGACACTGGGGGGGAACTGACTAACTGCCACTGCATATGCGCGCATAAACCCGGAAACTGGCAGCAAAGTACCAGCACATAGCAGGGGGCAGTCTTCAAGTGGTTACGGCTGGCTATGGTGTCTGGCAGGGGTGTCTTGATTAGAAATAGAAACCCTTTGGCCACTAAACAGTTCCTGGTTTGTATTTCAATCATATTTAGTTGTTTATCTGGAGATCTTTACATTGTCATTTCTGACTCAGCGGTTTTGAAGGACCTTCCTCCTCTGTCAGAATGTTGGACAATGCTTCATGCAGGACCTGTTTCCAAGGCAATGGCCTCCTGATACAAGGCTTGTTTTCTTATCTCTCTGCGTTTTGCCTTTGTTGTAAAATGGAACACAATGCACAGCAATTGTCAGCATGCCACAAATACCACCAAATGTCCATATCTGCCACGTGCTCACATTCATTTCCCAATTTTCTGGGACCTCTGATGTGATGGGAGGACCTCTGATGTGATGGGGAGACCTCTGATGTGAAGGGAGGACCTCTGATGTGATGAGGGACCTCTGATGTGATGGGAGGACCTCTGATGTGAAGGGAGGACATCTGATGTGATGAGGGACCTCTGATGTGATGGGAGAACCTCTGATGTGATGAGGGACCTCTGATGTGATGGGAGGACCTCTGATGTGAAGGGAGGACATCTGATGTGATGAGGGACCTCTGATGTGATGAGGGACCTCTGATGTGATGGGAGAACCTTCGATGTGATGGGAGGACCTCTGTTGTGATGGGAGGACCTCTGATGTGATGGGAGAACCTCCGATGTGATGGGGAGACCTGTGATGTGATGGGAGAACCTCTGATGTGATGGGAGGACCTCTGATGTGATGGGAGGACCTCTGATGTGAAGGGAGGACCTCTGATGTGATGAGGGACCTCTGATGTGATGAGGGACCTCTGATGTGATGGGAGAACCTCCGATGTGATGGGAGGACCTCTGATGTGATGGGGAGACCTCTGATGTGATAGAGGAACCTCTGATGTGATGGGGAGACCTCTGGCGTGATGCGGGGACCTCTGATGTGATGGGGAGACCTCTGATGTGATGCGGGGACCTCTGATGTGATGGGGAGACCTCTGATGTGATGCGGGGACCTCTGATGTGATGGGGAGACCTCTGATGGAGGGACCTCTGATGTGATGGGAGGACCTCTGATGTGAAGGGAGGACCTCTGATGTGATGGGAGAACCTCCGATGTGATGGGAGGACCTCTGTTGTGATGGGAGGACCTCTGATGTGATGGGGAGACCTCTGATGTGATAGAGGAACCTCTGATGTGATGGGGAGACCTCTGGCGTGATGCGGGGACCTCTGATGTGATGAGGGACCTCTGATGTGATGGGAGGACCTCTGATGTGATGGGGGGACCTCTGATGTGATGAGGGACCTCTGATGTGATGGGGGGACCTCTGATGTGATGGGGGACCTCTGATGTGATGGGGAGACCTCTGATGTGATGCGGGGACCTCTGATGTGATGGGGGGACCTCTGATGTGATGGAGGGACCTCTGATGTGATGGTGTGACCTCTGATGTGATGGAGGGACCTCTGATGTGATGGAGGGACCTCTGATGAGATGGGAAGGACCTCTGATGTGATGAGGGACCTCTGATGTGATGGGGAGACCTCTGATGTGATGGAGGGACCTCTGATGTGATGGAGGGACCTCTGATGTGATGGAGTGACCTCTGATGTGATGGAGGGACCTCTGATGTGATGGGAAGGACCTCTGATGTGATGAGGGACCTCTGATGTGATGGAGGGACCTCTGATGTGATGAGGGACCTTTAATGTGACGGGAGGACCTCTGATGTGATGGAGGGACCTCTGATGTGATGGAGGGACCTCTGATGTGATGGGGAGACCTCAGATGTGATGAAGGACCTCTAATGTGATGGAGGGACCTCTGATGTGATGGGGGGACTTCTGATGTGATGGGAGGACCTCTGTTGTGATGTTAGGACCTCTGATGTGGTGGGGGACCTCTGATGTGATGGGGAGACCTCTGATGTGATGAGGGACCTCTGATGTGATGGGGGGACCTCTGATGTGATGGGGGGATCTCTGATGTGATGGAGGGACCTCTGATGTGATGGGGGGGGGGCCTCTGATGTGATGGGGGGGGGGGGCCTCTGATGTGATGGAGGGACCTCTGTTGTGATGGGAGGACCTCTGATGTGATGGGAGGACCTCTGATGTGATGAGGGACCTCTGATGTGATGGGAGAACCTCCGATGTGATGGGAGAAACTCTGTTGTGATGGGAGGACCTCTGATGTGATGGGGAGACCTCTGATGTGATAGAAGGACCTCTGATGTGATGGGGAGACCTCTGGCGTGATGCGGGGACCTCTGATGTGATGGGGGACCTCTGATGTGATGGGGAGACCTCTGGCGTGATGCGGGGACCTCTGATGTGATGAGGGACCTCTGATGTGATGGGAGGACCTCTGATGTGATGGGGGGACCTCTGATGTGATGAGGGACCTCTGATGTGATGGGGGGACCTCTGATGTGATGGGGGACCTCTGATGTGATGGGGAGACCTCTGATGTGATGCGGGGACCTCTGATGTGATGGGGACACCTCTGATGTGATGGAGGGACCTCTGATGTGATGGTGTGACCTCTGATGTGATGGAGGGACCTCTGATGTGATGGAGGGACCTCTGATGTGATGGGAAGGACCTCTGATGTGATGAGGGACCTCTGATGTGATGGGGAGACCTCTGATGTGATGGAGGGACCTCTGATGTGATGGAGGGACCTCTGATGTGATGGAGTGACCTCTGATGTGATGGAGTGACCTCTGATGTGATAGAGGGACCTCTGATGTGATGAGGGACCTTTAATGTGACGGGAGGACCTCTGATGTGATGAGGGACCTCTGATGTGATGGAGGGACCTCTGATGTGATGAGGGACCTTTAATGTGACGGGAGGACCTCTGATGTGATGGAGGGACCTCTGATGTGATGGGGGGACCTCTGATGTGATGGGAGAACCTCTGTTGTGATGTTAGGACCTCTGATGTGGTGGGGGACCTCTGATGTGATGAGGGACCTCTGATGTGGTGGGGGACCTCTGATGTGATGGGGAGACCTCTGATGTGATGAGGGACCTCTGATGTGATGGGGGGACCTCTGATGTGATGGGGGGATCTCTGATGTGATGGAGGGACCTCTGATGTGATGGGGAGACCTCTGATGTGATGGGGGGATCTCTGATGTGATGGGGGGGTGGGGGCCTTTGATGTAATGAGAAACCTCTGATGTAATCGGGGGACTTCTGATGTGATGGAGGGACCTCTGATGTGATGGAAGGACCTCTGATGTGATGGAAGGACCTCTGATGTGATGTGGGAAGCTCTATTGTTATGGGGGGGGGGGGGGACCAATAATGTGATGGAGGACCTCTTATGTGATGACATCTGGTGTAGTGGGAGGACCTCTGATGTAAAGGGGGCTTCTGATGTGATATTTCATGATGGCGGTTGCATGCATTGTCCCAGACTCAGGTTTTCATTGATAAGTAACATTCACATTTTGCACAGTAGTAAAGGAATTTGCGACTGGGAAAAGTCTGTGAAAGGCCGGTGTAGGGAGTCGCAGGACGCAGATAGTAATGTCGGATTCTGGCACTTCCACTGCTAATTCTGTTAGTAGGTGAGGGTGATAAAAGACACAAGTCCATCAAGTCCAACCTATGTGTGTGATTATATGTCATATTACATTATATATCTCTGTATGTTGTGTGATTATATGTCATATTACATTATATATCCCTGTATGTTGTGTGATTATATGTCATATTACATTATATATCCTGTATGTTGTGTGATTATATGTCATATTACATTATATATCTCTGTATGTTGTGTGATTATATGTCATATTACATTATATATCCTGTATGTTGTGTGATTATATGTCATATTACATTATATATCCTGTATGTTGTGTGATTATATGTCATATTACATTATATATCTCTGTATGTTGTGTGATTATATGTCATATTACATTATATATCCTGTATGTTGTGTGATTATATGTCATATTACATTATATATCCTGTATGTTGTGTGATTATATGTCATATTACATTATATATCCTGTATGTTGTGTGATTATATGTCATATTACATTATATATCCTGTATGTTGTGTGATTATATGTCATATTACATTATATATCCTGTATGTTGTGTGATTATATGTCATATTACATTATATATCTCTGTATGTTGTGTGATTATATGTCATATTACATTATATATCTCTGTATGTTGTGTGATTATATGTCATATTACATTATATATCTCTGTATGTTGTGTGATTATATGTCATATTACATTATATATCTCTGTATGTTGTGTGATTATATGTCATATTACATTATATATCTCTGTATGTTGTGTGATTATATGTCATATTACATTATATATCTCTGTATGTTGTGTGATTATATGTCATATTACATTATATATCTCTGTATGTTGTGTGATTATATGTCATATTACATTATATATCTCTGTATGTTGTGTGATTATATGTCATATTACATTATATATCTCTGTATGTTGTGTGATTATATGTCATATTACATTATATATCTCTGTATGTTGTGTGATTATATGTCATATTACATTATATATCTCTGTATGTTGTGTGATTATATGTCATATTACATTATATATCTCTATATGTTGTGTGATTATATGTCATATTACATTATATATCTCTGTATGTTGTGTGATTATATGTCATATTACATTATATATCTCTGTATGTTGTGTGATTATATGTCATATTACATTATATATCCTGTATGTTGTGTGATTATATGTCATATTACATTATATATCTCTATATGTTGTGTGATTATATGTCATATTACATTATATATATCTGTATATTGTGTGATTATATGTCATATTACATTATATATCCTGTATGTTGTGTGATTATATGTCATATTACATTATATATCTCTGTATGTTGTGTGATTATATGTCATATTACATTATATATCTCTGTATGTTGTGTGATTATATGTCATATTACATTATATATCTCTGTATGTTGTGTGATTATATGTCATATTACATTATATATCTCTGTATGTTGTGTGATTATATGTCATATTACATTATATATCTCTGTATGTTGTGTGATTATATGTCATATTACATTATATATCCTGTATGTTGTGTGATTATATGTCATATTACATTATATATCCTGTATGTTGTGTGATTATATGTCATATTACATTATATATCCTGTATGTTGTGTGATTATATGTCAGTATTACATTATATATCTCTGTATGTTGTGTGATTATATGTCATATTACATTATATATCTCTGTATGTTGTGTGATTATATGTCATATTACATTATATATCTCTGTATGTTGTGTGATTATATGTCATATTACATTATATATCCTGTATGTTGTGTGATTATATGTCATATTACATTATATATCTCTGTATGTTGTGTGATTATATGTCATATTACATTATATATCTCTGTATGTTGTGTGATTATATGTCATATTACATTATATATCCTGTATGTTGTGTGATTATATGTCATATTACATTATATATCTCTGTATGTTGTGTGATTATATGTCATATTACATTATATATCTCTGTATGTTGTGTGATTATATGTCATATTACATTATATATCTCTGTATGTTGTGTGATTATATGTCATATTACATTATATATCCCTGTATATTGCGGTCATTCAGGTGATTATCTAATAGTTTCTTGAAGTTATCAATGCCCCCCGCTGAGACCACCGCCTGTGGAAGGGAATTCCACATCCTTGCCGCTCTTACAGTAAAGAACCCTCTACGTAGTTTAAGGTTAAACCTCTTTTCTTCTAATTGTAATGAGTGGCCACGAGTCTTGTTAAACTCTCTTCTGTGAAAAAGTTTTCTCCCTATTGTGGGGTCACCAGTCCGGTATTTATATATTGTGGGGTCACCAGTCCGGTATTTATATATTGTGGGGTCACCAGTCCGGTATTTGTATATTGTGGGGTCACCAGTCTGGTATTTGTATATTGTGGGGTCACCAGTCCGGTATTTGTATATTGTGGGGTCACCAGTCCGGTATTTATATATTGTGGGGTCACCAGTCCGGTATTTATATATTGTGGGGTCACCAGTCTGGTATTTATATATTGTGGGGTCACCAGTCCGGTATTTGTATATTGTGGGGTCACCAGTCTGGTATTTATATATTGTGGGGTCACCAGTCCGGTATTTGTATATTGTGGGGTCACCAGTCCGGTATTTATATATTGTGGGGTCACCAGTCCGGTATTTGTATATTGTGGGGTCACCAGTCCGGTATTTATATATTGTGGGGTCACCAGTCCGGTATTTATATATTGTGGGGTCACCAGTCCAGTATTTATATATTGTGGGGTCACCAGTCCGGTATTTATATATTGTGGGGTCACCAGTCCGGTATTTGTATATTGTGGGGTCACCAGTCTGGTATTTGTATATTGTGGGGTCACCAGTCCGGTATTTATATATTGTGGGGTCACCAGTCCGGTATTTGTATATTGTGGGGTCACCAGTCCGGTATTTATATATTGTGGGGTCACCAGTCCGGTATTTATATATTGTGGGGTCACCAGTCCGGTATTTGTATATTGTGGGGTCACCAGTCTGGTATTTGTATATTGTGGGGTCACCAGTCCGGTATTTGTATATTGTGGGGTCACCAGTCCGGTATTTGTATATTGTGGGGTCACCAGTCCGGTATTTATATATTGTGGGGTCACCAGTCCGGTATTTGTATATTGTGGGGTCACCAGTCCGGTATTTGTATATTGTGGGGTCACCAGTCCGGTATTTATATATTGTGGGGTCACCAGTCCGGTATTTATATATTGGGGGGTCACCAGTCCGGTATTTATATATTGTGGGGTCACCAGTCCGGTATTTATATATTGTGGGGTCACCAGTCCGGTATTTGTATATTGTGGGGTCACCAGTCCGGTATTTGTATATTGTGGGGTCACCAGTCCGGTATTTATATATTGTGGGGTCACCAGTCCGGTATTTGTATATTGTGGGGTCACCAGTCCGGTATTTGTATATTGGGGGGTCACCAGTCCGGTATTTGTATATTGTGGGGTCACCAGTCCGGTATTTATATATTGTGGGGTCACCAGTCCGGTATTTATATATTGTGGGGTCACCAGTCCGGTATTTATATATTGTGGGGTCACCAGTCCGGTATTTGTATATTGTGGGGTCACCAGTCCGGTATTTGTATATTGTGGGGTCACCAGTCTGGTATTTATATATTGTGGGGTCACCAGCCCGGTATTTATATATTGTGGGGTCACCAGTCCGGTATTTGTATATTGTGGGGTCACCAGTCCGGTATTTATATATTGTGGGGTCACCAGTCCGGTATTTGTATATTGTGGGGTCACCAGTCTGGTATTTGTATATTGTGGGGTCACCAGTCCGGTATTTATATATTGTGGGGTCACCAGTCCGGTATTTATATATTGTGGGGTCACCAGTCCGGTATTTATATATTGTGGGGTCACCAGTCCGGTATTTGTATATTGTGGGGTCACCAGTCCGGTATTTGTATATTGTGGGGTCACCAGTCCGGTATTTGTATATTGTGGGGTCACCAGTCTGGTATTTATATATTGTGGGGTCACCAGTCCGGTATTTGTATATTGTGGGGTCACCAGTCCGTATTTATATATTGTGGGGTCACCAGTCCGGTATTTATATATTG
This sequence comes from Aquarana catesbeiana, assembly GCF_042186555.1. Lineage (NCBI taxonomy): Eukaryota > Metazoa > Chordata > Amphibia > Anura > Ranidae > Aquarana > Aquarana catesbeiana. The sequence goes on along the minus strand of NC_133334.1, from coordinate 283,702,672 downwards.
TGGGGTCACCAGTCCGGTATTTGTATATTGTGGGGTCACCAGTCCGGTATTTGTATATTGTGGGGTCACCAGTCCGGTATTTATATATTGTGGGGTCACCAGTCCGTATTTATATATTGTGGGGTCACCAGTCCGGTATTTATATATTGTGGGGTCACCAGTCCGGTATTTGTATATTGTGGGGTCACCAGTCCGGTATTTGTATATTGTGGGGTCACCAGTCCAGTATTTGTATATTGTGGGGTCACCAGTCCGGTATTTATACAATGAAATCATATCCCCTCTCAAGCGTCTCTTCTCCAGAGAGAATAAGTTCAGTGCTCACAACCTTTCCTCATAACTAAGATCCTCCAGACCCTTTATTAGCTTTGTTGCCCTTCTTTGTAGTCGCTCCATTTCCAGTACATCCTTCCTGAGGACTGGTGCCCAGAACTGGACAGCATACTCCAGGTGCGGCCGGACCAGAGTCTTGTAGAGCGGGAGAATTATCGTTTTATCTCTGGAGTTGATCCCTTTTTAATACCAATATTCTGTTTGCTTTGTTAGCAGCAGCTTGGCATTGCATGTCATTGCTGAGCCTATCATCTACTAGGACCCCCAGGTCCTTTTCCATCCTAGATCCCCCGTTAATAAAAGTCCATGTAATGATGGAGTAATACGTAGATTCCTGCGGTGGTTTCTGTCTCTTCGGCCCGGAATTTGGCTCTCGGTAAAGTTCGGTTATTTCTCTATGGAGAGACTTTCATCTGCTGAGAATTACAAGTGACAGGCGGGTGAGGGTGGCGGCGTTGTTTACGAGGGACTGCGAGGAGCGGAGATGTGACCATCTGGTGGGGTGTCATTTTTAATGAACATTCCAGAATAGGCTGATGGGTTCCCTTTAATCCCGGGATCAGGATCACCGATATTCCTGGGGAGTCAGGGACAGGTCAGAATACGTCCCTCCCTGGCACAGCCATGTGCAGTCAGAAGGAAATGTTAACTGTCTCTATTCATGACAATCACCAGTCCTGGCCGAGCCTGCGTTGTGTCATCCCAACTGTACGGGAGTCCCGCAGGCCGCCATCTTCCTCTGGGTGAGAAGTGATGACAACCCAATGACTGGCCTGCAGACCTGGAACCCCCCGGCTGTGTATGCCGTGTGCCCAGATCCCTGGAATTTAAATATTTATTCTACAGCGTAAAGCCTGTTTATACCACCAGCTATGCGGACATGTTTATATTAGATGCAGATCTCTTCTGTGCGAGCTTTGCCAGCCCTCCAGACAACGAGAGGTTACATGAAGGTCCATAAATTGTCCTCGTTTCACAATCTGTCCATGTGTGAGGAGCCGACCTTATCCATCGTCTTCCAGGAGCATCACCACCGAGCCGTCAGCATAGTCTTCATCTATAATATATGAACCCCATGGCTATGAATTCTACGACAGCTTTATAGAACTGGTCCGTAAAATGACCCCAAACTCCCGATTAAATAAAGAAGTTCTATCCTTGTACCCAATCAAGTCCCTTCTACGGCTATCGGCCACCAAATCCCCAAATTCCTGCTGCTGGGATCTGACTTCCTGGTAGAGGGGGCTACATTCATTCTCCTAGGACCCCCTGTATGGAGGAACGTAGCCACCCGCTCTTGTTCAATCTTGAGATGGACTATGGACAATGGACTATGGGACTAAAAGATGATGGTTCTATGGAGTGTGTAATATGGACTACAAACTGTGGACTATGGGACTATAGATGATGGTATCTAAGGGGCCCTTCTCCCAGTGTTCATCAATCTAAGGGGCCCTTCTCCCAGTGTTCATCAATCTAAGGGGCCCTTCTCCCAGTGTTCATCAATCTAAGGGGCCCTTCTCCCAGTGTTCATCAATCTAAGGGGCCCTTCTCCCAGTGTTCATCAATCTAAGGGGCCCTTCTCCCAGTGTTCATCAATCTAAGGGGCCCTTCTTCCATTGTTCATCAATCTAAGGGGCCCTTCTCCCAGTTTTCATCAATCTAAGGGGCCCTTCTTCCAGTGTTCATCAATCTGAGAGGCCCTTCTTCCAGTGTTCAATCTAAGGGGCCCTTCTTCCAGTGTTCATCAGTCTAAGGGGCCCTTCTCCCAGTGTTCATCAATCTAAGAGGCCCTTCTTCCAGTGTTCATCAATCTGAGAGGCCCTTCTCCCAGTGTTCAATCTAAGGGGCCCTTCTTCCAGTGTTCATCAGTCTAAGGGGCCCTTCTCCCAGTGTTCATCAATCTAAGAGGCCCTTCTTCCAGTGTTCATCAATCTAAGGGGCCCTTCTTCCAGTGTTCATCAATCTAAGGGGCCCTTCTTCCAGTGTTCATCAATCTAAGGGGCCCTTCTCCCAGTGTTCATCAATCTAAGAGGCCCTTCTTCCAGTGTTCATCAATCTAAGGGGCCCTTCTCCCAGTTTTCATCAATCTAAGGGGCCCTTCTTCCAGTGTTCATCAGTCTAAGGGGCCCTTCTCCCAGTGTTCATCAATCTAAGAGGCCCTTCTTCCAGTGTTCATCAATCTAAGAGGCCCTTCTCCCAGTGTTCAATCTAAGGGGCCCTTCTTCCATTGTTCATCAGTCTAAGGGGCCCTTCTTCCAGTGTTCATCAGTCTAAGGGGCCCTTCTCCCAGTGTTCATCAATCTAAGAGGCCCTTCTTCCAGTGTTCATCAATCTAAGGGGCCCTTCTCCCAGTGTTCAATCTAAGGGGCCCTTCTTCCATTGTTCATCAGTCTAAGGGGCCCTTCTTCCAGTGTTCATCAGTCTAAGGGGCCCTTCTTCCAGTGTTCATCAATCTAAGAGGCCCTTCTTCCAGTGTTCATCAATCTAAGGGGCCCTTCTCCCAGTGTTCAATCTAAGGGGCCCTTCTTCCAGTGTTCATCAATCTAAGAGGCCCTTCTCCCAGTGTTCATCAATCTAAGAGGCCCTTCTTCCAGTGTTCATCAATCTAAGGGGCCCTTCTTCCAGTGGCTAACAATGTGAGGGGCCCTTCTTTCCCTGACCACCAACGTAGGGGGGCACTATACAAACTGACTGCCATTTTAATAGGACCCTTTTACCAATGTAAGGGGGCCCTTTCCCACTGACCTGCATTCTGAGGGGCCCTTCCCCACCAACATCCATTCTGAGGGGCCCTTTCCCACTGACCTCCATTCTGAGAGGCCCTTGCCAACCGACCTCCATTCTAAGGAGCCCTTGCCCACTGACCTCCATTCTGAGGGGCCCTTCCCTACTGACCTCCATTCTGAGGGGCCCTTGCTCACTGACCTCCATTCTGAGGGGCCCTTCAACACTGACCTCCATTCTGAGGTGCCCTTCCCCACTGACCTCCACTCTGAGGGGCCCTTGCTCACTGACCTCCATTCTGAGGGGCCCTTCACCACTGACCTCCATTCTGAGGGGCCCTTCCCTACTGACCTCCATTCTGAGGGGCCCTTCCCTACTGACCTCCATTCTGAGGGGCCCTTGCTCACTGACCTCCATTCTGAGGGGCCCTTCCCCACTGACCTCCACTCTGAGGGGCCCTTGCTCACTGACCTCCATTCTGAGGGGCCCTTCACCACTGACCTCCATTCTGAGGGGCCCTTCCCTACTGACCTCCATTCTGAGGGGCCCTTGCTCACTGACCTCCATTCTGAGGGGCCCTTTCCCACTGACCTCCACTCTGAGGGGCCCTTGCTCACTGACCTCCATTCTGAGGGGCCCTTCACCACTGACCTCCATTCTGAGGGGCCCTTCCCTACTGACCTCCATTCTGAGGGGCCCTTCACCACTGACCTCCATTCTGAGGGGCCCTTCCCTACTGACCTCCATTCTGAGGGGCCCTTCACCACTGACCTACATTCTGAGGGGCCCTTTCCCACAGACCTGCATTCTGAGGGGCCCTTCACTACTGACCTCCATTCTGAGGGGCCCTTGCTCACTGACCTCCATTCTGAGGGGCCCTTCACCACTGACCTCCATTCTGAGGGGCCCTTCCCTACTGACCTCCATTCTGAGGGGCCCTTCACCACTGACCTACATTCTGAGGGGCCCTTTCCCACAGACCTGCATTCTGAGGGGCCCTTCACCACTGACCTCCATTCTGAGGGGCCCTTGCTCACTGATCTCCATTCTGAGGGGCCCTTCCCTACTGACCTCCATTCTGAGGGGCCCTTCACCACTGACCTACATTCTGAGGGGCCCTTTCCCACAGACCTGCATTCTGAGGGGCCCTTCACCACTGACCTCCATTCTGAGGGGCCCTTGCTCACTGATCTCCATTCTGAGGGGCCCTTCCCCACAGACCTCCATTCTGAGGGGCCCTTGCTCACTGATCTCCATTCTGAGGGGCCCTTCACCACTGACCTCCATTCTGAGGGGCCCTTCACCACTGACCTCCATTCTGAGGGGCCCTTGCCCACTGACCTCCATTCTGAGGGGCCCTTGCCCTCTGACTGCCCATGTAAAGGGACACATTTCTCTGCTCGGGGTGTTATTTTCGGGGATCCATGGAACACGGAGAGCTGGGGATACATTTTGGGGTTTTGGAACCGTCCAGGAAATGATTTTGGGGTTCTTCCATGCTGAGAATGGCGGATCTGCAGACGTCAGGACTGAACCCACAATAATCCGGCTCTCCCCTCCATCCTCTCACACAACACACAGATCATTTCTGTACTCCCAGACCTTTCTTTTCCCCCTCCTAGATTATTGTCCTTCATTCTGAGTCTCTGATTGGAGGAGGACAGTGATGACCTTTTCTCCTGGCAGGTTTATGGTGCAGTACAGCAGAGTGGTCGGCACTTCCGCCTGGCAGCACTGGGCTCGTCGGTTCCAAAACACCAACCACAGTTCTACCTGCATGGAGTTTGCATGTTCTCCCTGCGCCTGCGTGGGTTTCCTCCAGTTACTCCAGTCTCCTCCCACACTACAAAGACGTGCTGGGAGGTGAATTGGCCCCGGTATGTGTATGAATGTGAGTTGGGGACATTAGATTGTAAGCTCCTGGGGGCAGGGACTGGTGTGAATGTACAATGTAAAGCTCTGTGTACACTGACAGCACTATATGAGCTCCTGAAATAAATAAATAGTGATCTATATACCACCCTATAGTATATCCGATTACCCCCCGAGGGGGCGGACCTCCTCCTGTCCTATATATATATATATATATATAAAATACATTCTCCTCTCTGATCTGTGAATTATTCGAGGATTTTTCTTCATTCATTTCATTCTCTGCGATTAGAAGTGCAGCAGATGGATGGAGATCGTCTATCAGAGGAGAGGCAGCGCCACCTGCAGGCTGACTGAGGGTATTACAGTGACACTTATAGACCATCTATGAATGAAGTGGCAGCTAACCACCCCGGGATCTGGTGTAGGGATCGTCTGCCAGGCGCTCGCCATACCGGCCACCATGTGATGGAACCATTGGAATTTTATCTTTTCATCAAAATCACAAAGAAATCAACGACATAAAATGGAAGCGAATTGGACGGAAATTGCCGCCATCAGACGCGGCGTAACAATCTGGTTCGGATGAAATCGTTTTTCCTCATTATGATTCCATTTCAGTTCGATCGATTAATAAACTCCATTATAGGTGCAAATTTTATGCCCAGATTGGACTTCACAAACGGCAGAATTCTATTGGCCGGCTGATCTCCTGGGTGGAAGATCGCCTCATTGATGGCAAAGACTTCTGATTGGTGATTGCAGTTCCTAGAGGCAGGAAAGGCGTGCCCTGTGTATGGTGAGCTTAAAGCGGAACTCCGCCCACAAAAACGAAATATCTGAATGTTCTCTATAAAACAGTCACAAAGGATACAAATCGTTATAAAGAAAAATGAAATAATATATAAGCTGCAAGACTAAAAAAAGTGCAGCGCTACAAATGTGTATATAAAAAAGGTGTAAAGTCAGTAATAAGTGAACACGCACAACAAAAAACAAAAAACAAACAATACTGGAATATTTGTTGGAAAATAAAACGTGCGTTAGGCGTTAAATTCAGAACTATTAATGATAAACTCAATCCGAATAACATCTACGGGTCACGTGACTCCATATGAGCAAAAATCAAAAATAAAGTGAAGAAATATAAATGAATAAACAATATACAAAAATGAAGTGTGATGTCAGGAGGTACCGTATTTATCGGCGTATAACACGCAGCCCAAGTTTAGGAGGGAAGTTTAAGGAAAAGAAACTTACATTAAAATGCCCATCAATGCAGCCTTATCAGTGTTCATGTGCAGCCTTGTTACTGTCAGTGCAGCCTTGTCAGTGCAGCTTTGCCCCAGTGCAGCCTTGTCAGTGCAGCCTTGTCAGTGCAGCCTTGTCCCCAGTGTCCATGCCTACCGCCTGCCGCCGCCGCCGACATACACATGCATGTAGTTTTAAATATGGCGCCGCGGAGTTCAGAGGGACTCGGCGCCGGCGGAACTGAACGAACACCGCTGAGATACACATAGTTGAGTGTATTCGGCTCTTTCCGGCGCCGCTCACAGTCCCGCCCAGTCCCGCCCTGTGAGCGGCCCCGGAAAGAGCCGAATACACTCGACTATGTGTATCTCGGCTCTGTGATTTCGGCGGCGCTCGTTCAGCTCCGCCGAGTCCCTCCGAACTCCGCAGCGCCATATTTAAAACTACTCGCTATGTGAATGTCGGCGGCGATCGCCGCCGATAGCTCACAATTAGTGGGGATCGGCGTATAACACGCACCCACGATTTTCCCCTGATTTTAAGGGGAAAAAAGTGCGTGTTATACGCCGATAAATACGGTAATTAGATCAACCTTAATACATTGTAACAATCCGGGGTGATTAAGCTCTAGTGGTGAATGCGAATTGAAGAAATCGTGTCAGTCCGACTGTTTTTTCAAGGGCATGGCAGCCCAATTTTTATTCAAAAGAAACAGAAAGTTCAGAAATAAACATCAGATTCTCTCGCAGGGTATTCAGCATTACAGTCCTGCTTCAGAACCACCAGCATTCAGCCTTCCTGGATAAAACACGGCACTCCTGCTCAGACTTGTCACCTTAGGCCTGTCACCTTAGGCCTTCCACCTTAGGCCTGTCACCTTAGGCCTGTCACCTTAGGTCTGTCACCTTAGGCCTGTCACCTTAGGTCTGTCACCTTAGGCCTTTCATCTTAGGCTTGTCACCTTAGGCCTGTCACCTTAGGTCTGTCACCTTAGGCCTTCCACCTTAGGTCTGTCACCTTAGGTCTGTCACCTTAGGCCTTCCACCTTAGGCCTGTCACCTTAGGTCTGTCACCTTAGGCCTTTCACCTTAGGCTTGTCACCTTAGGCCTTCCACCTTAGACCTTTCACCTTAGGCCTGTCACCTTAGGCCTTTCACCTTAGGCTTGTCACCTTAGGCCTTCCACCTTAGGCCTTTCACCTTAGGCCTGTCACCTTAGGCCTTTCACCTTAGGCTTGTCACCTTAGGCCTTCCACCTTAGGCCTTTCACCTTAGGCTTTGGTCTTTCTTCCCCAGACCTGATGTTCAGCACCTCTGTCTTTGCAGCTTCGTGGTGCATTGGCTCCCTCCTGACTCCTAAACCAGACCTCTTGTCTGCCGGGCGGAGCCGTCTCCAAGGATGAGCCCTGTCCTCTATTCCTGAGATGATTATGAAGCCAGCCCACAGGTGTGCAATTAGGAAGCCTACCAAAATCAGGCACACACTGCTCATATGTACCTGTGACACGGGGTCGCATCTCCACAACATATAACACAATATAAAGTCCATCAATGATGAGTGTCAGGATGAACTCCTCAGGAATGGCCGATGATGGCATAAAAATCAAACGGATCTCAAAAACATAGAAGTTCCAATATTCCTAAAACACCCAGGACTGTGCTACCACCACCCGGGGGAGGGGGAGGTACTCCTACCATAAAACGTGGACACACGCACCAGCGGCATGTATGGAAACCCGGATCTCAGGCCACGATCTCCAATAGCTAAAACGGTGCTCTCAGCAATGGAAGACGACCACAATCTCCTGATCTGTATGATATCTTTAAAGTGGTTGTAAACCCTCACAGAGCACTTTGTGCGACAGGTAAGTCTATGATAAGGCCTATAATCAGATCTATAATAAGACTTACCTGTAGCTATCCCAGATATCTCCTAGACCTGCACAATTTAGGAGATATCCCCTGTATTTGCATGAGCCGACCTCATGGGCACATGAAAGTGCAGCAAAGTCAAGCAAAGTGAGGCAATATCACATACGTGCCGTTTGCTTCAGTGAGTGTTCCGTTACCGGCGGCTCCCGTGCGCATACCCAATCACAGCGCCAGAGCCGTGACACCCGGCCAGTGCTGTGTACTAGCATAGTAGCTCATTATGCCTTTGTCTTGCAGGTGTTAGTTTCTGTTTTGTTTTTACAAGCACTTTTAGGATTTCCTCCAGCAGTGGGTAAAAGGCGAGGCTTCCACGTGGCGTCGATCAAACAACGTATCTAATGATATATAAAAAGTACAAACATCATTGAAGATTTGTACATTTAAAATGTGATCATGAAAAATTCATAAAACAGGCGCAGTGTGCAGAGCTTAGCAGGCAAGAACCCCGACGCGTTTCGTCCTATGGGACTTCAACTGGGGTCCACGTTTTATGGTAGGAGTACCTCCCCCTCCCCCGGGTGGTGGAAGCACAGTCCTGGGTGTTTTAGGAATATTGGAACTTCTATGTTTTTGAGATCCATTTGATTTTTATGCCATTATCGGCCATTCCTGAGGAGTTCCTCCTGACACTCATCATTGATGGACTTTATATTGTGTTATATGTATTAAGGTCGATCGAATTACCTCCTGACATCACACTTCATTAAAGTATATTGTTTATTCCTATTAATATTTCTTCACCTTATTTTTGATTTTTGCTCATATGGAGTCATGTGACCTGTAGATGTTATTAGGATTGAGGTTATCATTAATAGCACCGAATTTAATGACTAATTATTTATTTTTTCCATAACATATTCCAGTATTAGTTTTGTTTGTTGTTTTGCGCATTCATTAATTACTGACTTTACACCCTTTTTATATACACATTTCTAGCGCTGCACTTTTTTTATCACAAGGATATAAATTTGCTCTGTGAGAACCAAATGTCTTCACAAACCCAGATATTACCTTGTAAAAGTATATGTGACCTCATCACTGGGCTGTACATAACCTGTGCAGGGAGCAGAACTGTGGGAGGGGCCCAGAGGGCTCCACCCACCACACGTGGGGGGCGGAGAGAAGACCAGTCCCGCTGTACAAGGAGGCAGAGCAGTGGGAGGGGCCATCAAGCTCCACCCCCCACAGAAGGGGTGGAGAGAAAACCAGTCCCCCTGCACTAGGAAAGAGCAGAGCTGTGGGAGGGGCCAAGCAGGCTCCACCCACTACAGGAGGGGGGCAGAGAGAAGACCAGTCCCCCTGTACAAGGAGGCAGAGCAGTGGGAGGGGCCAGCAGGCTCCACCCCCCACAGAAGGGGTGGAGAGAATACCAATCACCCTGCACTAGGAAAGAGCAGAGCTGTGGGAGGGGCCCAGCAGGCTCCACCCACTACAGGAGGGGGGCGGAGAGAAGACCAGTCCCCCTGTACAAGGAGGCAGAGCAGTGGGAGGGGCCATCAAGCTCCACCCCCCACAGAAGGGGTGGAGAGAAAACCAGTCCCCCTGCACTAGGAAAGAGCAGAGCTGTGGGAGGGGCCCAGCAGGCTCCACCCACTACAGGAGGGGGGCGGAGAGAAGACCAGTCCCCCTGTACAAAGAGGCAGAGCAGTGGGAGGGGCCAGCAGGCTCCACCCCCCACAGAAGGGGTGGAGAGAATACCAGTCACCCTGCACTAAGAAAGAGCAGAGCTGTGGGAGGGGCCCAGCAGGCTCCACCCACTACAGGAGGGGCGGAGAGAAGACCAGTCCCCCTGTACAAGGAGATAGAGCAGTGGGAGGAGCCCAGCAGGCGTGCACATGCCCACTGCACGATTACCATGGGCGTGGCCGGCGGCCTGCGATCGCTCCATAGAGAGACAGAACGCCGATCTCTCAATGTAAACAAACAGATCTCCGTTCTGTCAGAGGAGTAGAGAGGGATCGTCTGTTCCTAGCGATCGATCTCTAATCCCACTCAGTCCCCTCCCCCACAGTTAGAAACACACTTAACCCCTTGATCGCCCCCTCGTGTTATCCCCTTCCCTGCCGGTGACATTTATACAGTAATCAGTGGCTATTTTTAGCTCTGATCGCTGTATAAATGTCACTGGTCCCAAAAAAGTGTCAAAAGTGTCCGATCTGTCCGCCGCAATATCGCAGTCCCCATAAAAATCGCAGATTGCGGCCATTACTAGTAAAAAAATAATAAAAATAAACAAAAAGTCCATAAATCTATCCCCTATTTTGTAGACAAAATAGCGCAAACTAATCAATAAACGCTTATTGGGATTTTTTTTTACCAAAAATCTGTAGAAGAATACGTATTGTGAAGGAATGTGATGTAGATAATAATAATAATAATCTGAAAATGTCTATTTTCTTATGTGTATACATATTTTTCTCCTTACTCATTATATAAGTATACAGATTTGCTCTGTTCCTATATTTTTCTCAAAATGGCGATTACCCCCTACATCCCACACATCAGAAGAACGCGGAACAAGATAAAACCAAAGATCAGCCAGACCTCGTTATGAACATTCTCCATCTTCTTTATCTTCTTAACCAATGAGATGTACCTATTAGACTGACATAGCAATGACATATTTGTGTGTATAAAACATTAACACCGCCTTGAATAAATTAGAAGTGTAACAGTAATGCTGCTGAGCGTGTCTCAGTGTGTTTACTTTTATATGCATGCATATCAACACTTTTCAAATTAGAGACAGCAGCAGATAACCTTGGGCTCGATTGGAGCTCTTAATCATTTCCATAACAGAATCGGCCTAAACTGAGGAAGAAATTCGATTTTTTGGGGGATATTTATTATAGCAAAAAGTAAAAAATATTGTTTTCCAAATTGTCGCTCTTTTTTTCTGTTTATAGCGCAAAAAATAAAAACCGCAGAGATGATCAAATACCACCAAAAGAAAGTTCTATTTGTGGGGGAAAAAAATGGACACCCTTTTTTGTTTGGCTACAACGTCGCACAACCGCGCAATTGTCAATTAAAGCGACACAGTGCTGAAATGCAAAAAATGGCCTGGTCAGAAGGGGGTAAAACCTTCCAGGGCTGAAGTGGTTAAAGGAAAGTTCTGATAAATAATATGGATGGAATATTTTTATTGGTTCCTCCTCCGGCTGCTCCATGGGCCCCATAATATGAACTTTTATAAATCACCAGCATAGAAATCTATCCAGTGACGTCATCCAGTGACGTCATCCAGTGACCTCATCCAGGGATATCTCAGCATGCAGTACCAGCCTGTGGCCGGCAGGTGGCGCTGTGATCTCAGGGCGTCTCCTCCAGCGATGAGCTCACCCGCCCTCAGGCCCCCTCACACACACATTAGCTGCCCCCTTCATTGCCTGAACATAAAGTGCGATGATTTGTGACTTCCGCTCCTCATTCAGGCACGGAGCGGGACGGGAACGGAGCAGTTCGGTTTCCCGCGCGGACACGTCTCCGGTTATACGGGAAGTCGGACGTTTCCTTGTTTTCCGGCACCTCCCAGGACAGCCCTGAGCCGGGGCCCCTGAGGCCGCGCCGGGTGACGTCATTCTTTGTGGTGGCCGCAGTGGCAAGATGGCGGCGGAGAGGAAAGTGATGGAGGCTGAAGGAGAGGAAGACGAGGGGCAGAGCCTGTGGTGAGGAGGGACCCCGGACCGTCTACATCCCCCCTGTGACAGGAGAGAACCCCTCCCACCATCCCCCCTCTGACAGGAGAGAACCCCTCCCACCATCCCCCTCTGACAGGAGAGAACCCCTCCCACCATCCCCCCTCTGACAGGAGAGAACCCCTCCCAACATCCCCCCTGTGACAGGAGAGAACCCCTCCCAACATCCCCCCCTCTGACAGGAGAGAACCCCTCCCAACATCCCCCCTCTGACAGGAGAGAACCCCTCCCACCACCCCCCCTGTGACAGGAGAGAAACCCCTCCCACCATCCCCCCTCTGACAGGAGAGAACCCCTCCCACCATCCCCCCCTCTGACAGGAGAGAACACCCTCCCAACATCCCCCCTGTGACAGGAGAGAACCCCTCCCACCCCCCCCTCTGACAGGAGAGAACCCCTCCCGACCATCCCCCCCTCTGACAGGAGAGAACCCCTCCCACCCCCCCCTCTGACAGGAGAGAACCCCTCCCACCATCCCCCCCTCTGACAGGAGAGAACCCCTCCCACCATCCCCCCTCTGACAGGAGAGAACCCCTCCCAACATCCCCCCTGTGACAGGAGAGAACCCCTCCCACCATCCCCCCTGTGACAGGAGAGAACCCCTCCCACCACCCCCCTCTGACAGGAGAGAACCCCTCCCACCACCCCCCTCTGACAGGAGAGAACCCCTCCCACCATCCCCCCTCTGACAGGAGAGAACCCCTCCCACCATCCCCCTCTGACAGGAGAGAACCCCTCCCACCATCCCCCCTCTGACAGGAGAGAACCCCTCCCACCATCCCCCCTCTGACAGGAGAGAACCCCTCCCACCACCCCCCCCCTCTGACAGGAGAGAACCCCTCCCACCACCCCCCCTGTGACAGGAGAGAACCCCTCCCACCATCCCCCCTGTGACAGGAGAGAACCCCTCCCACCATCCCCCCTGTGACAGGAGAGAACCCCTCCCCACCATCCCCCCTGTGACAGGAGAGAACCCCTCCCACCATCCCCCCTGTGACAGGAGAGAACCCCTCCCACCATCCCCCTCTGACAGGAGAGACCCCCTCCCACCATCCCCCCTCTGACAGGAGAGAACCCCTCCCACCATCCCCCCCTCTGACAGGAGAGAACCCCTCCCACCATCCCCCCCTCTGACAGGAGAGAACCCCTCCCACCATCCCCCCCTCTGAACAGGAGAGAACCCCTCCCACCACCCCCCCTGTGACAGGAGAGAACCCCTCCCCACCACCCCCCCTGTGACAGGAGAGAACCCCTCCCACCCCCCCCTCTGACAGGAGAGAACCCCTCCCACCACCCCCCTGTGACAGGAGAGAACCCCCTCCACCACCCCCCCTGTGACAGGAGAGAACCCCTCCCACCACCCCCCCCTGTGACAGGAGAGAACCCCTCCCACCACCCCCCCCTGTGACAGGAGAGAACCCCTCCCACCACCCCCCCTGTGACAGGAGAGAACCCCTCCCACCACCCCCCCCTGTGACAGTAGAGAACCCCTCCCACCACCCCCCCTGTGACAGTGAGAGAACCCCTCCCACCACCCCCCCTGTGACAGGAGAGAACCCCTCCCACCACCCTCCCCTGTGACAGGAGAGAACCCCTCCCACCACCCCCCCCCTGTGACAGGAGAGAACCCCTCCCACCACCCCCCCTGTGACAGGAGAGAACCCCTCCCACCCACCCCCCCTGTGACAGGAGAGAACCCCTCCCACCATCCCCCCTGTGGCAGGAGAGAACCCCTCCCACCATCCCCCCTGTGACAGGAGAGAACCCCTCCCACCCCCTCTGACAGGAGAGAACCCCTCCCACCATCCCCCTCTGACAGGAGAGAACCCCTCCCACCACCACCCCCTGACAGGAGAGAACCCCCTCCCACCATCCCCCTGTGACAGAGAGAACCCCTCCCACCATCCCCCCTGTGACAGGAGAGAAGCCCCTCCCACCATCCCCCCTGTGACAGGAGAGAACCCCTCCCACCATCCCCCTCTGACAGGAGAGAACCCCTCCCACCACCACCCCTCTGACAGGAGAGAACCCCTCCCACCATCCCCCCCTCTGACAGGAGAGAACCCCTCCTACCAACCCCCCCGACAGGAGAGAACCCCTCCCACCACCCCCCCCCTCTGACAGGATAGAACCCCTCCCACCATCCCCCCCCTCTGACAGGAGAGAACCCCCTCCCACCATCCCCACCCCTGTGACAGGAGAGAACCCCTCCCACCACCCCCCCCCCCCCTCTGACAGGATAGAACCCCTCCCACCAACCCCTCTCTGACAGGAGAGAACCCCTCCCACCAACCCCCCTCTGACAGGAGAGAACCCCTCCCACCCCCCTCTGACAGGAGAGAACCCCTCCCACCCCCCTCTGACAGGAGAGAACACCCTCCCACCCCCCTCTGACAGAAGAGAACCCCTCCCACCATCCCCCCTGTGACAGGAGAGAACCCCTCCCACCATCCCCCCTCTGACAGGAGAGAACCCCTCCCACCACCACCCCTCTGACAGGAGAGAACCCCTCCCACCATCCCCCCCCTCTGACAGGAGAGAACCCCTCCCACCATCCCCCCCCTCTGACAGGAGAGAACCCCTCCCACCAACCCCCCTCTGACAGGAGAGAACCCCTCCCACCACCACCCCGACAGGAGAGAACCCCTCCCACCACCCCCCCTCTGACAGGATAGAACCCCTCCCACCAGTCCACCCACCCCCCTGTGACAGGAGAGAACCCCTCCCACCACCCCCCCTGTGACAGGAGAGAACCCCTCCCACCACCCTCCCTGTGACAGGAGAGAACCCCTCCCACCACCCCCCCTGTGACAGGAGAGAACCCCCTCCCACCACCCCCCCTGTGACAGGAGAGACCCCTCCCACCACCCCCCCTGTGACAGGAGAGAACCCCTCCCAACCACCCCCCCTGTGACAGGAGAGAACCCCTCCCACCACCCCCCCTGTGACAGGAGAGAATCCCTCCCACCAACCCCCCTCTGACAGGAGAGAACCCCTCCCACCAACCCCCCCTCTGACAGGAGAGAACCCCTCCCACCAACCCCCCTCTGACAGGAGAGAACCCCTCCCACCAACCCCCCTCTGACAGGAGAGAACCCCCTCCACCATCCCCCCTCTGACAGGACCACCGCCTGTGGAAGGGAATTCCACATCCTTGCCGCTCTTACAGTAAAGAACCCTCAATTGTAATGAGTGGCCACGAGTCTTATTAAACTCTCTTCTGCGAAAAAGTTTTATCCCTATTGTGGGGTCACTAGTCCGGTATTTATATATTGTGGGGTCACCAGTCCGGTATTTATATATTGTGGGGTCACCAGTCCGGTATTTATATATTGTGGGGTCACCAGTCCGGTATTTGTATATGTGTGGGGTCACCAGTCCCGGTATTTATATATTGTGGGGTCACCAGTCCGGTATTTTATATATTGTGGGGTCACCAGTCCGGTATTTATATATTGTGGGGGTCACCAGTCCAGTATTTATATATTGTGGGGTCACCAGTCCGGTATTTATACATTGTGGGGTCACCAGTCCGGTATTTATATATTGTGGGGTCACCAGTCCGGTATTTGTATATTGTGGGTCACCAGTACGGTATTTATATTGTGGGGTCACCAGTCCGGTATTTATATATTGTGGGGTCACCAGTCCGGTATTTATATATTGTGGGGTCACCAGTCCGGTATTTATATTATGTGGGGTCACCAGTACGGTATTTATATATTGTGGGGTCACCAGTCCAGTATTTATATATTGTGGGGTCACCAGTCCGGTATTTATATATTGTGGGGTCACCAGTCCGGTATTTATATATTGTGGGGTCACCAGTCCGGTATTTTATATTATTGTGGGGGTCACCAGTCCGGTATTTGTATATTGGGGGGGTCCCCAGTCCGGTATTTGTATATTGGGGGGTCCCCAGTCCGGGTATTTGTATATTGGGGGGTCACCAGTCCGGTATTTGTATATTGTGGGGGTCACCAGTCCGGTATTTATATATTGTGGGGTCACCAGTCCGGTATTTG